>NW_028301628.1:29696969-30000000 GCF_987345545.1 Pholcus phalangioides
TTCGGCACTCCAGTAAAAACAATTTTTTACACAGAAGCAATAGAAATCTTCAAACAACCCCTCCAACTGCTGCAACAAGAGAAAAGAAGAAATGAAGTCAACGATGAACTTGGACCCCCTGCCTTGCGGAGCAAACAGAAAAACCAAATACAGTCAACCCTCGGTTTACGAACTAATTCGTTCCTGAAATCCGTTTGTAAACCAGTTTGTTCAAATAATTTTTCCCATAAAGGATGGATGTAAAATAGATTAATTCGAGTTTCTGAGACCGCGAGGATTTCTCGTGTCAATTTTTATAACATTGTTTATCGCTCAAGTGCATAAAGCAAAACCAATTGAAATTACCACACTGACACTGAAAACACTTTGCCTAAGGCGAGACAATCCAAACCTTACAAAATAACGGGTTTATATCCTATACCAATGCAGAGACGGACCCATGTGACTAGAGTCTCATTAATTTAATCTATTAATCTCAGTGTCAAACCCCCCTCGAAATTTCTGCCTGCAAAGCAATCTGGCCACAATGACTAGTTCTGTAAGTCACTTGCTGCCAAGCTTCATCAATGAGCAACGTAAGACAATAAAATGATGTTGATTTTGTGTCGGAGATGATTGCAAAAAACATCTCTGAAAAATTTCTTTGATATAAACTTTCTAAAAGTTTCTGAAATGATATGCTGATATATGGGCTGGGTCGTATTTGAACCGAGCCCATGGATCATTTTTAAGAGCTTAAGCTCATGCCATGTGACCGTATATATAGACTTCTCAATTTCTGTACTGTTCCCCCTTCGGAATTTAGTCGAATTTTTACCGGCTCGCATGTTCGTAAATCGAATCAATTTTTGTTCTTCGTATAAACCGTTTTGTACACAAACCGAGGGTTGACTGTACTAGATGACTTTTCCACTGCTAATGTGGGGAGAACGTCCCCCACCCCACCCACACACAACTCTAGAAAATGATTCATTGTTACAGGTTTGACTCATATAACGAAAAATCCAGATCGTAATTCCTATGGTAACTTGTACATAGGAAAATTGGCTCCATGATTTCTGTGAGAAGAATCTCAGCGTATTGGTATAAAGAGAAAGGATGGTATCGAACGTTTGGCATCGTTATCCTCCCCACTTTCCCAATCACATTCTCCTTAGAAACTTCCCACGTTTATAAAGAAAAAAACTTAATTCTTTTAATGCGTTGTTGTGCTTTAGTGAGAGTCTTTGTAGCAGAACTGAGAGTCTGAGTCCGCCATCATCGGGAAGTTACTGGCGCGTATAAAGGCATTATACGAACGTCCTCGGGGGCAATGTTCCAAGGCCCTGGCCACAATTTCCTGTTTTTGAATACGTATATAAACGAGATCTACCTCACACTTCGTATCAAGAAGTCACAGTTTGACTCCATCTCGTCATATGGACATGACGTAGAATCAATAAATCAACCACGATGTGCCCCCTCCCCCCCGCATCAACAATTTACGTACGCATGCGCACACCGAAAACTTCGTAAATGATTTTATTAACTCTCAGTGGCCACATTGCCGTGATCCGAATGAAGGTTCGTTAGATTAGTCAGTCACGTGACGTGGTCATCTACGTGATTTCCTACTGTATTAAAATTTTGGTCACGCTTTTAGTTCTGGCGTCAAATCGATCAGGAAAAAGAGCGCTGTCATCACTATGGGGGTGACGGCTTCTGGGTCATCTTGTTTGTGACTCGTCGGACGGAACAAACAGCCATTGTTGAGACGTTTATTTATTTGTCACATCAGAAATGTATAAAAATGTATATGTATATATATTTTTGGAATAGTTCATTTCTTGCTCTAGAGAAGCTATATTTTTTGTGAGGAAAAACTAGTTTTAGACAGTGAACAATGGGGTTATCCCAATGTAGAAGAATAAGACATGACCCGTGATTTCTGGATCATCTTCGCATGGACATTCCGAAACTACGAATCGGGTCATTCCCTATCAATAACTTTACGTATTTAGAGTGCACTGGATATACCAAAACAGAAGTATAGTCCATGAATATTTAGTTCCCAGGTTATTATCGTCGTTCTATCGATAGATAGTTGGTAGTTTTTCTAGTAGAAAAACAAATGTCTGATATTTTTGTGCCTGGAGGGTGACCAGTCACGTTTGTTTGTCGTGTAACTAAAAACATGTCCGCATGAATTTGCCGTGTTATTGGATTTTTGTCCCAGATTGAGGCACTGTCTTGCGATCGATTTTTTTTTTTGAAACAGCTATGCAATGTATATCACGCGCATACAAAGACGGGTTATTGGATGAATCACGTGAATATATATATTTTTTTTGCTTCACCTGCATTCGTATATAATGAAATCTAGTAATTTTGTTAAAAAGAAATTTTAAACTTATATTTTTTCAAATTTAAGAGATACAGTTAAATAATTTTCGATCCCAGACTATTTGATTTTTTTTACAATTTTCTGATTTTTTTAGGGAATTTTGATTCTTAAAAAGAATCTGGATTTTTTTTCCTCAAGTAAATTTGAAGCTTTTAAAAAAACTTTCTTTTTTTTACCTTTATTCTCTTTTAAATTCATGAAAACTTGGAAACTGGAATTCATAATTTTACCAATTCGTTGATTCTGTCTTTACTTCCTGCTTTAATTTTTTTCGCCAAAAGGCTTTCCAAGGCCGGGATTACACTATAAAAGTTTGATAAAATCCCTTTTATAAAACTCAAAAAATTCAACCAATAAAGCTCATAGGCTACATTCGAGCAAATGCAACCGATAATCTTATTGGTGGAATTTTTCAAGTTTTATGAAATTACTTTTATCAAACTTTAATAGTGTAATCCCGGCTTTACACTATAAAAGTTTGATAAAAGTCCTTTTACAAAACTTGAAAAATGCAGCTAATAAGGTCACAGGTTGCATTTTCTAGAATGTAACCTATGAGCTTTATTGGTTGAATTTTTCAAGTTTTATAAAAGGGATTTTATCAAACTTTTATAGTGTAATACCGGCCTAAGGAAAAATTTTAAAAAAACCGGTTTTTTCTTAAGTTTTTATTTTTATTTCTGAGCTCTCTCTCTTTGCAAACTAAAAATTCGTTTTTAAGTTTTTCTTCTAATTTATAAAACCATTTAAATTTTTTCAGAAATTTCGGGAACAGAAATTCTTTATAATTTCAACTTTGAAAATGCTTTGCAGGATCCAGTAACCTTTTTTCATGTCTGAGGTAATTTTATTTCACAAGTTCAAGTCGTGGTTCCCAAACGGTGTATCATTTGCTTTGAGACTGGACTGCAACTGATTTTTTGACTGAACAGTCATAACTCTTTGCACGTTCCCCTCCAAAACTACATAGTTCCAGGAAAAAGTTTTTTTTACATTATTTTATAAGTAAAAATGTTTCCACTTTTTGTGTAATTTTTTTTCCCCCCACTAGTTCAAACCCTCTCTTTCCATCACTCCCATGATCACTTTTTCGGTTTCTCTCACCTGGTCTTAAGTTCTCTAGGTCCTCTTTTGATTACTTCCATACTCAGTTTAGGGGGTGCTCAAACTATGCGCCGCCAACCTTTACCAGAGGTGATGTGGAGCAGCGGCCTTGGCAAGGTTTTTTTGAAGAGATTCTTTGTTAAACTGCTCTGGTGAGCCACGGATAAGCGTTGATTAGAGACCTCGCTCATCGACCTGATCCTTTGCACTCTGTCACTCTTTTGGTCACACGCGTTTTCACTGATTTGGTCACTCACTCACCTAGTCCTTCGCTCTCTAAGCAGAGGTGGATTTATTGTTTTACCACCTGTTGAGTATACAAATTTTGCCGATTCTCCCATATTCTAATTTTCTTTTGACCGCTTATTCCTCAAACATCTCCGAACATTCAATTCTAGACAAGATGTGACGTGCGGAAAATCTGCAAAAAATAGATAAGTAAAAAAATAATAATTAAGAGTAGCGCAGCTAATTAACTAGATCTGTAAAAAAATATATATGAAGGAAAAAATAAGAACGAATCCTTTTTCTACAAGTTCAGAAAACTCAGGGCACTGAATTATACCAAAAAAAAAAAATCCCGTTGCTGCGAACCAGACACAAAGACCATCCGCACAACGAGCAACACTCAAGCCCAGCGACTCGACCCGTCCCTAATTTGCTGGCAGATTAGATACCAAGAGAGCGAACATCGAGCGAGAAAACTTTCATTTTTTTTTTTAATCTCTCTAAATGATAGAATGTTGTTCGTTGAGGTGAAGCACCTGGATAAGGTGAATAAACAGAGCGAAGGTCAACTGGTTTATCTTGAACTTTTTTTTTTTTGGCTCCCTTACCCACTTTTTGGTGCCCCTTCAATACGTATACAGTACATACGATATATCCCGTTAAGCTCTATTGCGATTTCGTTTATCTGTTATTTGATTTAGCAATTATCGAATTCGATGTTTACATTGAATTCAGTCTTGTTCCCATTGCTGTTAACCATAACAGCATTCGGATAGTTTCAAAGGGAGGAAAAATTATCACTTGGAGTAAATTTGTGATAATTTATTTCATTTTTTTCGTTAAAATAAATTCTATTTTGGGGCACGGAATTAAAAATATTAAACAATTTCTTTTAAAATGAATTTCACTGCTGGTTCCTATGGTTGCAACGCCACAAGGTGTGTGTGTTTGCCTCTACACACACACACACCCGTTAGGGCCGTCCTTATCAGACTCAGGGCCCAGTGTGAAAATAATTTCGAGGCTTAGTTCCGATTTCATATAGTCAATCCCGGTTATAACGTTCCCACTTATAACATTTTCCCGCTTAGTGCGACTTATTTTCAGGGTCTTACTTCTGAGTAATTCGCATAACGATTTCCCGTTTAAAACGTTTTTCCATGGCGGTTTTTTGAAAAACGTTATAAGCGGGATCCACTGTATTTTGAAGAGAAGTCACAGAAATTGCACAAAAATTTTTGAAAATTTTGAATCGATGAAGATTCAGAACTGAAGAAAATTTTAAATTGATGAAAGAAAGCATTTGAAAACAAATAACAATTAGGTGCTAATGATCTGGGAACTCGTGGAAATTTATAAATGATTAAAAAATGAAAAATAATTTAGATACAATTCACGCACCAATGAAAATTCAGAATTAATGAAAGGAAAAAATCCCAGAATTTGTGAAAATTATCGAGTTGATGAAAGAAAAAGTCCCAGAACTTATGAAACTTCAGAATAAAATAAATTACAAAATCAATAAAAAATTCTGAATTAAGTGTGGAGCCCGATACAACGTCCACTCATATACGTAAATATGCCTCCGTTCATCCCAACTAGAAAAAGTTCCAGTACATATAGATGGTACACTAAAAAAAAATACTGACTTCATATCTCTATTCTTTGCAGGTTGTTGTGGTAAATGTCTGACACGAGTCCCTTACGGGACCCTGATAGCGACCATCCTCTGCGTGGCCGGTTCAGGAATGTTCTTAGGATGCCTATATTATGCAGTGGACAGAACTATACGCATGTTTCATTCAGTGTTCAGTTATAACTCTGAATGGTGAGTTTCATGTAAAAAAACAAATGAATTTATTAATCAATAACTGAATGAATATGATTTGATCGATTAAGAACTATTATCTACAAGGTGGATATACTATCTACCGCCAAATAATTACACACACGTGATTCCTTGTGAAAAACTAACATGGAAAAATGTTGTTTAAAAAAAAAAATGGGTTGAATATTTCAGTTTATTTTCACTTAGTGGAAATGCATTGCATGGGGATTTTTTTCCCGTTGGCTGTTTCGTGCGCAACGCGTCACAAAATTTATAACTCCCTTCATATTCGTCTGATCCCAAAAATGAAAAACACTTTTCCATATTAGTTTTTCACAAGGAATCATGTGCGTAATTATTGGGTGTTCGATAGATTTGTACCCTGTATGAATAAATGGGTAAATTCCATTCATTTTCTTCCTTGCAAATCAAAATTTTGTGTAAAAGATGCACCCTTTTTTAATGTGTTGTATAAATTTATGCACACATTGATTTAATTTTTACTACTTAATTCATAGGTTGAATGATATCCAGGTGGTATTCATCATAATTGGTGCCTTCATGGGTATGCTGAGCATCGTGCTCTTATTCGTCGGTGTCTTTTCCACTGGTGCGACAAGGTCGAAAATCTATCGAGGTTGGAAATCCAGAGTCGGTGGAAGGATATCATGTGCTTTGGTGAGAAATTTCTAAAAGTCAATTTTCTCTAGTCAAACTTCATGCAATGTAATTTGCCATGGTCTTTAACCTTTCTCGAGTTAGGAGCATTTATGTCCATCATGTGGCCGCTCTGACCAGATAAGCGTAATGCTAATCCTTCAGTGCTGTTTAATTAAAATGTCAATGATTAATTCTCGATCACTCTTGAATGCTTCCGTGAGCACCTCGGTGCTTACAAGCAAGCAGGTTGAAGATGCCTGTTTAATCTCATAATAAATGGTTATAAGATATAAATATTCATCTGATCTGAATTTTTCTCTTTCTTTTGGTGTTTTAGTGCATGAGTATTGTTTACCTGCTGAACATAATTTGGTTGGCAGTCGTTTGCTGTCTGGTGACTATTGTCTTCGTCTTCTACATCCTCAGAGGATTGTGCAGCAACGAAACCTATTACTACGACAACAGTAAATGCGTCAACTTGCAGCAATTCAGTGAGTTGCATTTATAGCATTCAGTTCCGGAACACAAACACATTCCTTCTTTTAAATATTTCAGGGAACTGTGATCACTCAATCACTTGAGGCAATCAATTTATTTAAAAAAAATTGATCCATAAATAATTTAATTCATCAAGAAATAAAAATTAAATTGCAATTAACATTACAAAAAAAAACCAATTCAATTTACCAGCATTAATCTATTGTAGGCAGACCTTCAACATGACACTAACGTAAAGCTCGAAAATTCAGACATCTGCCACTTTCACTTTCAATGTCGAGGGTAGATGGCAGCACTTCTCAAACACTAAATATGTATAACCCATAGATGGAGATGGACTTGACAGACTAGGAGTAGGGTTTTCCAGATTCGAAAAATGAGGAAGGAGGATGCCTGTGCACACACATCCTTAGTAACGTCACTTTTCCCAATTTCTACAACAGATGGTGCCACTTTACTGACCAATGAAACCAGCCACACAACAATAGTTTTTCCCATTTAAAACAGAAACACTAAAAAAAAGCAAATACAGAAAAAATCCTGGGAATTTCGACTACTATTGGTCAATGCCCGTGGGGGAAAAAACACTCATAGCAATGAAGAGATACAAGTTGCATATAGTTTCAGAGTGAGCAAAAAAAAGTTTTCCGAGAAAAAAAGGAAAATAATTAAGGAAATGAAAAAGGAGGACAAAAAGGAAACATTTCCCAAAATGTATTAAGGCACTTGAAACATCATAGTGGAGGATGTCTGGTAACCCTAGCTGGGGAGGGGACATGATGATGCCAATTCATACATATACATTAAATCAGTCTGCACTGCCAGTGAAGCTGATGCACAATGACCCCTGTATCGCCACCAATGTGTATAACTTTGACAGCATAAATATGCCAAGGTACAACATGCACCAATTTAAAATGTGGTACAATCTCATATATGCACATCTGCAAACCCCAAACGAAGCAAATGATAAAAAATGAGTGACACATGAAAAAGTCCATGCATTGGAAAATGGAGTAGAAAATGTTTGTGTATGCTTCACATAAAACGCTCTGGAAAATATCAATTTTTCAGAAGTTTCTCAGATAAATGCATGTGCGTTTTATCAGTACGTAGTAATTATCAGTCTGTGGTAAGAGGACCTCCAACTTCAGAGGTCAACTTCAATAGCATATTTCTAAAACACATAAACCTAACATGGACAAATTCATGTTTCAGATTTCCTTTTCCCAAATGGAACAAAGCCGGAGATGTTAAATTTATGTGATGGAAAGAGAAAAGTTTTGTGCACGGACACGGTACGTAAATCAATAATTTAACAAAACAAAATGATCTTGAATAGGAAATATATAAACAAGTATTTCAATTAAGTCTGTATTCAATTTCTTTGACAGGTTGGAGCAGCAGGACTGTATTTTGCTCTATCATTGGCAGCTGCGTTACTCGTCATCATCAGTTTAGTGAGTATAAGCTATGAAAATATGAGGAAAACACAAACATGTCATTTCTAAAAGTCTCTCATTTAATTTCAAAAAAATATGGGGGGGGGGAAAGTTATATTTTCTGCACGTAATGTAATCCCATAATTACTTTTTATTATGATGCAAATTTCCTATAAAACTCAGTCACCACCCCAGTGTCACTAAGCTGGGATCTTTGGTGGGTCCAAGCCAGGCATTTCACAGGCCTTTTTATAGCATGAGAAAAAAATTATGGTAATTGTCCCGAGCTTCATTGCTGGAGCTCTGTCAGCCTCACTCTTGTGAGAGCCCAAAACAGTAAGCTAGCATGCATGAGGCCCTAACAAGAGTGGGACTAACTGGGCTCCCCAGACAATTACAATCATTTTCTGTTTTTCCATGTTTTAAATTCACTATAAAAGGATTTGTGGAAAGTCTGGCTTGGGAAGGGGGTTCTCACCTAAAATGCTAACCTAGGGGACCTGCTCCAGGACATTGGGGTAAATGCAAGAATGTGAGTGACTTACAGATACAGGTGTAGTAGCAAGGGTGGGGGGGGGGGGCACAGGGAGGTGAATGTGAATTCGAGGAATGAGCAGTCAAGAAAATCAGGCTGGAATGAGAGAGGGGCAGCAAAACCATAAATGCACCTCTGAGGACTGGACACACCCCGCTTCTCATCTCTGAGAGATATCAAAGTGTTCCTGAAGGTTGGATGTATCTGCAAATTTTATTAACCGTCATAGCAGCTCCAAGACCCATCATCAAATTGTCGTCAATCCCGAGATATTTCGCCAAATTGATCTGCTATATTTTGGTCACCTCGAAATATCTCAGGTTCTTAACATGCAGTTATAATGCACAGATCAGGAAAATTTTAAAAACCACTTAAAGGGTTAAAACCAAAGGAACATAGCCGCCTCAGATGAATTCAACAAAAAATAAATTGATATAATCATCATGGTACATCAGCAATCATAAATTTGAAATCTTACAACAGATAAATAAAATGCAAACAAACTATGGCAATCGAAATTATAAATATGATTATAAGGTGATAGCGTATAGCTGTCCATCATATAACAATATGGTAATCATGAATTAATCAAATGATCATCAATATAATCTTGGTATAAAAAACTTCGAATCATAGTAAATCAGCTAATCATAGTCAACCATGTTGTTATATCGTCCTGTTTCCGTATATAGGAATTCAATTGTCGCCATCGGGTTGTCAGTAGTCGTGGGTCTGTAGTCTTATCAATGGGCGCATCCAGTTATCACTGGCATGATGATCAATCGTTTGCCCCCCCCCCCCCAGAGGCATATTAATTTTCTTTCCAAAACTCATCTTCATCTCCACTTGGTGTCCAGTCTTCCATACTTTGTATGAACAGCTGGAGAATGGCAATGTTTTTCCCTATAACGTCTTTGATCAACATGTTTTTGGTAGCTATAAGTTATATATCTCCCTTTCAGACCCTATATGCAAAAACTGGGGAAAAGGGGAAGGGGGTTTTTTTTTTTTGCTGTAGATATGTTGTTTTTTTTAACACAAGGGGTGGTGGGTCAGCCCTAACCTCTGACTTCAAGGAATGTGGGTGTTTTATCATTGAAGTCAGAGCTGAATACCAAAGTCTCAGAGCTTAGAAAAGAATATCTACAGAGAGAAAAAAACCATGCCACATTTGTGAGTATTGGGTCTGAAAGTCATATATATATCACACACGTTAAAAGATAATACATAAATAACACATATTCATTCTGTTTTATCAACAGGTGCACTACCTGATGTGCCTTGCAGCAAACTACACTCGTATAAAAGACCACGAGAAGTTCCACGATCTCCAAGAACTGCAATATCTTCAAGATTCGGAGATGGGAACTCTCCCGAAAGATCGCTTTTAGGACATAAGCCAAGGAATTTTCAAGGAGGAGAAACTGCACGGGAAGAGATAAATTACTTTTAAATGGGAAAAAAATATCATTATGTTCTATCTCCCATTTATAAAATTTTTATGTATTATTCCCTCTAAATTTTATTTAATATGAGAAAAAAAAGAAGGCCCCCCTTCTTTAAACTCACACTATTTAAGAACATTGAAGTAAAGATGTTTTGAACACAAAATATAAAAATTTTATGGGAATAACTAATTAAAAGTTCGAATAAAAAAAAAACTTTGTTTTACAAACTAGAATTAAGACTGTGTAATTTCTTCATCTTGAAATTTCCTTGGCGGAAATGTCTTCAGTGTTATTTTCTTCAATATAACACTGTTTTCATTCATTTAGATTTCATTGTTTCATACTGCCACATTCTTGCTAGATCATAAATATTATCAATAATTGAAAAAAGTACATAAACACCTCTCTTTGAATAAAGAAATGGGAGGAAAAACTCCCTTGCTTCAATCATAAGCAAAAAATATATATAAATAAACAATAATTTTCATTATGTTCAGAATATCATAAAACTGCTCATTATCATCCTTAATGAAAATCACAAATACAAAAGATATAGACAATGGTTATTATAAATATAACATTAAATGTTTGTATGTACGCAAAAAAATATGCTTCAGCCTATACGTTGCTTGTCTTTGACATAAATGTTTTTATGCCTCGTTGTGAAGGAAATTTTATTGATATCATGACTGTAATATTGTTATACAATTACTCCTGATGTTTGGAAACTGTTCTGTCAAAGTATATTGTACTTCATAAGTGTATTTTATATGTAAAGCTTAAAAAAAAGACTGAAACGTGTATTTTTTTTTCCTTTCTTTGATCATTTTAAAAGACTGATTGTATCATGGTGTGGATTTATACACATTCAATAAATTATTTTAAACAAGAGTTGTGACTTTTGTGTCCTGTTATCAATATCATCAACAATTTTCAATCCACTGCATCCATTTAATCTATTGCCAGTTGACTCTGGCCATCTTTTGGATCTCATCACTTAATCTTGTGTCTGAGGGCACCTCCTTGAATGTTCAACATCCCAGAGTACTAACCCAGGATACCCACAGCTGTGGCATTATACACTTTTGTTTGGCTTTTTATCCAAGTGATTCATTTTCTATCTCTCCTTATAATGCCTAGCATACATCTTTCCAGGGAAATTTTAAAATTAGTATTTATTTATTAATTAGAACACCTTTCAATTGCATCATTATGATGATTTGAAGGAATCTACTAGGAGTGAAGGCTTAAGGTACAATCTGAATTTTGTTGTGGTGCAGACCTTAACTCTTTGAAGGGCAGACATTTACGCAAAACCTATAAAAAAACAGAAGGAACACTATCTGTCTCACCACCCTTCAAAAGGTTAAGTAGCCGTGTCTAGCACATGGTGAACGAACGCTGGTGGGCTTCCTCTAACTTGTGTTGACCAGCATGAAGGATCCATAGCAAAAAACCTCTTAAAAGAAACTTGAATTCTGTTATCAATAGAATAGCTGATTTATACAGAAAAAAAAATGGTTTGACTATTCAAAGGAATGTTGACGAATGGAATGAATAAAAACGAAGGGTGATAATAAATGAAATTTTCTGATACTCTGTTATTACTTTCCAGAATAAAAAATTATTGAACAAAATCATCAAGTACTGCATATTTTATCAAAAACACTGAATGTTCCAGAACTAGAACACTTTGAGGGAACAAAAGTTCCAAATTCTTGAACAGAATCATGAAGTGAAGAAAATTTATTTGCATTGAAAAAAAGGGGGGTTTGGAAAGCTATATTTGTTCATCACATGTTATAAAGCCCAATTCATGCCGCAAAAATATGAAATACTGTATGCTTTCATGCAACCTATCAAAAGAACTGCATAAACAACGGACAAGCTCATTCTTTACTTACCACGATATGCTGTCCCTTCCTTCAATTTCAGCAATTTTGGAATTTAAATATCTCAGCAAATATTGCACTTAAAAACATGGAATTTTTTTGTTGGGCTCAGAAGAGACAGGGCAACAATTTTATAATTGGGTTTTTAGGACAGGGTGACCAAATAAAAAAGCTAAAGTTTTTATTTTAATAACTATATAATCCCTTGCAATATGAATAATGTATACCTCAGATCTACACGTTATTTGGATACTTTTTGCCATTGGAAGTATACTTCTAGTATCATGGTTTCTTGAGTTATGTCAGGATAGAGGGACTTTCCTATACACTTTGTATATGCATATGCTTGATAATTCCATACAGTAATCATGCTTTTTCATTTGTACATTTTGAAGTTTCCTGCTATCTTGCATTCTCTAGAAATCTAATTATACAATTTATCATGATTTATGCGTCCAACCTTGTGTAAATATATAGGAAGGACGTTTTCATAACTTTTAGTAATAAGCTACATCAAGCCATCATCTTCAAGCAGGGTTGGTAAAAAAACCAAAAAACCAGGTTTTTTTGGTTTAAAAAAACGAACTTAAACCGGTTTTTTTGTTTTAAATAGGTATTAACATTAAAAACAATGAAATTTCTGAAAAATCATTCACACTTCCAATAATTAATTAAAATAAAATGTTTATTAATGTAATTAACACTATTCCCATGTTAATTAATCAATAAATATTTATTACATTTTAACAAAAACCACCTTTTCAAATTTAATTATTTTTTGCTTAACTCAATGGATTATTGTGTGTTTGAAAATTCTTTTAATGTTATTATTAATCATATAATATATAAAGGTTTTTCTCCAGTTACTTTCAGTATACCTAATTAGGAAGCTATTTTGCAAAAAGTAATAAAAATTAGGTGAATATAATGTATTTAATGAAGCATAAATAATGCAGATTAATTTGCAATGATTTACAATATACAGGGTGATTATAACTAAGGTTCTGATATCAAAACACTGTAAAAAAAGAGCAATTGTCAGAATGACTTGAAAATTGACATGAATATTCCTGAAAAAATTCAATTTTATTTGATAAAGGGGAAAAAATACTTAAAAATATAAAATTAATGACATCATCCAACATGTGGGAAATTTGCTCGCAGAATGGAAACAATAGCCAGTCATGGCAAAATGATACCTTAATTATAGCATTTCACGATTTCATAATTCATGGAAACATCACAAAAAATGAAGTAATTAAACAAATAACTACAACTTACTTAAGAAATGTTAAATATGTTGTCCAACCTGAGGTTGAAAGCACAAAAATTGTTGTTCAACAGAATCGGAGTATGCCATGGTCATGATGTGGATGTGCTTGCAATTTCAGCTTTATTAAACCAAACGCCTTCCCCACCCCCCATTAATATTCCTGAGGAACTTCTAACATATAGAAAATGTGCTGGAGATTGCAATTCACCAAAGTTTGCAATCTGACCACAGTTTATAACATTTTGAGGTACCTCCACAGCCAGAAGTTGCAAGGGTTAAGGTGCATCCTGTTAAAATGGGTCTTCAGCAGCTGCTTTGCTGGTATTGCAATGTGCATCTTGATAGAAGTTCTATCCACACACTGATGCTGTGGAAGTGCCGAAATGATGTGGTTGCACAAAATAGATTATACTGCTGGCCAAGTACAGCATCATCTACTTGCACATTTTGCACTTTTTTCTTTTGCGAAAGAAACTTCCATTGCTTCAGGAGTATCCATGCAAATTTTCAAGTCATTCTGATCAGTACTTATTGTATAGTTTTTGAATCAAAACTTAAATTATAATCACCTTGTATATAGCTGATTATTTTTCATAAATCTGTTACTACTATACAGTAGATCCTTGATTAACTGGGCTTAACAGTGTGTGTGTGTGAAATTATAAAAAAACTATTGAATATCAAGACTGGGAAATATACAGTAGGGGATGTGATACTTCTTATGGGAAAGAAAATGAAAATGTATATGAGGTAACTACTAGTACACTAGTCTTTGTCCTTTAAGGACAGCTGGTGTTTTTATTGGATTATAGGACCACCTGCCCCTAGCATGATAATGTCACTACTGTAGCTGCTTCTTTGTGAAGAGAAAAAGAAACCCTGTGAGATATAATACACCACTACATTTAGCATCAGAATGTAGCCAAAGATTAGAAAATGTGGTAAGAATGAGAAATTTTGGCTTCTGTATATAACTTTAAATAACTAAGATACTTCATATGAAAAAAAATATGTATTCAGGCCCCTTTGATGAGACTTTTTGAAAAAAAAACACTTACACCATCTTATGCCACTTAAAGATATACCATCAAAATATACCCCAAGAATATAAAATGTGATAAAAATGAAAAATTTTTGCTAATAATGAACCAATATGATATTTTTCAAGGAAAAAATTATATTTCGGCCACTTTTATTTGATTTTTTGAAAAAAACCAAAATGGTTTTTTCACAAAACCACTTGGTTAAAACCAACATGGTTTAAACCAAACAACCCTGTCTTCAAGGCAAAAAAATTAACTTTGAAGGCTCAAAAAAGCAGGTACTTCATTCAATGCGTTGAGCAATATGATTGGGTTCTGCAGATTGAGCATTATTTATGCCACTGTGAAGAGATAAGATCAGTTATAAAAATTATAATCTATTTGAAAAAAAATATCTTCATAAAACAAAGAAGTCTGATACAGAAAGAAAAGAAAGTGAAGTCTAAATAATGAGCAAGCAACAGAATTTTTAATGTCTGTATTTCATTAAAAATCAATTCACCAGAATCAGTAATACCAGTTGATTAATACAGGTTTAACATAACAAAACATATAATTCCAAAAAAGAATAGAGAAAAGTTTTTTTGAGCAAAAAAAATATGTACAATACTCATCATTACAGCTATATACAAAATACTTTCAATTCACTGCACCTTCAGAAGCAATGATGAATGAATGTATGAATTGTTTCATTTTTGAATAATTAAGTAAAAAATTTTGATAATTAAAATTCATAAATGGCTAGCTACCCTCAGAACAGTACAATCAAACCTTGATATCTTGTGAGCCTATAAATTTCTAAAAAAAAAAATATTTTTCTTTAAGCATTAATTCAAGCAATGTACAGTGAAACCTGTCTAAGATGGATACCTGTCTTAAATGAAACAGAAAAATAGTCGAGTGGATAATTCTGTGTTGAGATGGCAAAATGTCATGCCACTTTTTCAAAATTTCATGATGGCAAATTTACGAACAATGTTTTGCTAAAATATGATACTGTTGCTTTTTGATTTATTACAATTTCCCTCCATTGTTTTCTCATAAACTGAAAGAGAAAGACAAAATTTTGCCACATTCCAAAACTTTAATGAACGAGACTCTGGAATGCAAACAACTCAATTTTTTTGGGAAAAGTGCATGACATTTCGCCATCTGAGCACAGAATTATTGCTTTTCAATTACAGGAAAACTCTTTAAGACAGAATCTACCTAACACAGGAACGGAAAGCATATTCGGTCAATTTTACACTAAAAAATATATAGTAATTCGAAACAGCAAACATTAAAAAATTCAAAAAAATAATATGCATGTCCTTGCTTAATACTCGTTGGTTTACAGTAGTTAGAGTGATGTTCTCAAAATTTAAGTTTAGCAAAATGACAAATAAATCACTACATATATGTATTTTTGTGTGAGCACCTTTATAAAATGGAAACCTGTCTGAAACAGAAAATAATTTTAATCTTTTGACATTTTATTTTATACAGGTTTCTCACTGCAATTTTTCTCAAAACCCTTGTTATCTCAAATTTTTTGTTTCAGTGATATGCAGGGCATTTACATACTTAATTCAGTGGCGGTGGTGGTGGTTGCAAGTTGTCCCCCCCCCCCCCCAGGAACAATTTTATCTCTACTGTGATTTTCTCCTTTCTAGCAACTGCTACGATTAACAGTGATAGTTTCACCCTTGAAACTGTTTAACTTTGATAATAATTTGACCAATGATTACTCAAAGAAGTGTCTTTTTCCTCCCATGAAAATCCTTTCAGTTTACAAAAAATTCTGACATCTAATAATAAAGGTGCAGCAATGTAACGAGTTATCACTTCAAAAAATAAAAGTAAGGACACACACACACAAATGAGAAAAAATAGTTCCATCCCCATCAATTTCTGCCTAGAACAGTGGCTCTCAAACCTTTGTCTTTCGTGGTTCCCTTACCCTAGTAGACATGCATTCGTAACACTCCAAAATAGTCAAATAAAGAACCGTTACATGGTAATGAATAGGCAAACATTAATAAAAATAGCAGGGTTCCTAGCAAAATCTGCTTGGCCATTTCTCTGACAAAAATTTCGGAATAAATTTAATTCTAAATTGTAACTTTTTACAAATTTCAAATTTCTGTTTAAATTCAGCTTTTTTCCCTTTCACAGAAATTTTTCCCGTGTGATTTTTTTCAAATATTTTACATTTTCCCTGACTTCCTAGATTGCCGAGAACCCTGGACTGCTCATGGTGGCAACCCTGACAATGGTTGACAGCGCCCCAAGGAGGTGCTCTACATACTTTGAAAGCAACTGCTACAGAGCATTTGATAATGTTTCTAATTTGATCATTTTGTCACACCGTGGCCATTTCTGCAAATGATGGCTAAAGAAATAAGATGCTCTGGACAAAAATTGATGAAAAAAAACAGCAACTATTTCTCCCCATCAACTATGTTAGCATCTTATCTTATGTGATATCTTAAAAAACAATCTACAATAATTGCCAACAGACCTACTCAACATAAATGGCACCTATTTATCTCTTTTTTTTCCCCGTCTTCTGTTCCATCGAGAATGAAGATATCAAAGTTTGAGTGTATTAAGTAAAGCACTTATGAAAAAAATGGTTGAGGTATAAGGCAGTTGGAAAAATCTGTATTCTTACAAAACCTAAATGAAGGAAAAAGAACCTGCAAGGACAGAAAAGCAAAATTATAATAGATTTCACTATTCAAAAAGATTATTTGAGATTTCACTTTTCTTAGACAACATCCTATGCTTAAAATAGTGATGTAGCTGTAAAATCACTTTTTTCAAAAAGTAAAATCTCATTGAAACCTAATTAAAATCAAAATCATTTTTCATTGACTTTACAAAAACCTGTCCACTAGAGCTTAGATTGATAGAACTGTATTTTTTCCTGCTTGCCTTTTTTTCATAAGGAAAAAGTCCCACTTCTTCAAATAACATATACATATACACACACAAAAAATATGAGTTATGAACATTGTGAAATATCACAATGATATGAAGATTTTTCTGAAATTATTTTATAACCCCCTGAAATAATGAGCCTGAATGGAATGCCTATAGAATTCATGGTTGCCGATAGCAACTGAATGAGCGAAGCGACATTCAAAGGGTTCAAATGATAATGCTTTTCTCAAATTTTGCAGTCTGAAATTCAAGTGACTGGTAGTTCTCGTAAGGCTTTACGCTTCTGCACATCCATCAAAGTGTGCTTCAATATAGGAGCAAGCTGAACCAGTTTCTCTTCAACCTCTGTATTACTTCCCGGGAGGTACCTGAAAAAAATTAAAATACTAAAAATACTACATAACATAATATATATTACTACTACTCAGGGTTTAAGCTACGGTCGCATCTTTTGCAAAATGCGAAAAAAGTAGTGCCCACTTTCGCAAAAATGCGTACAGGAGGTACGAAACGAGTAGACATCCAACCATCAATCATTACATTAGCATTGTAGCATTTTGCTAAAGCTTTTCCCCCTATTTTCGCTAAAAGGAATTTTTTATCCACCTTAAACCCTGCTACTACTACAAGTATTACTACTGCAATTTCATATTTTAAAATAATAAAAACCATTATATAAATAAACTTTAACATTCAACAAATCTCTCTCTTTTTTTAAAAAAAATATTTATAACAAATGCAGCAAGGCATACAATGACCACCAATTAAAGCATTGAAACTTGTATTATAAATAGCAGATATTACTACAGCATGCTGCTTAATGTGATCATATCTGAACTCTGGATTTCTGATAAAAATAACAGATTGATAACTATATCCAAAAAATTCCAGTTGTAAGATGACCCGTTTGAACAGGATGTATGAAAACAGAACACAACTGTGTTTTTCTTTCCCATGTTTGTTTTGGAATGTTAAACCATGCATTTCATTTTCAATTCTCCTAAAAAGGATTTTTTTCCCTTCAAGCAAAAATACTTTTTTTTTTCTAATTCAGAAATTGTAAGAAGTTAAAATGGAACTGTCTAATGTGTATTACAAATCGTGATACTTTTATAATGTATGGTACGTCCCAGATTCCCTTGTGAATATCTTCCAGCAGAGAAGAATAATTGTGATTTTCCCCAATAGTTTATTTTTCCATAGTTTACTTTGGCTATACAACAAAGATATGATGACTGCAGCTTTTGAGTCATATGAGAAGAAATTCTAAAGACCCCTTCATACAGGTCTTTAAAAAAACTCTGAGCTACCCACAGCCACTTTTCCCAACCTTCATATCAATCTGTATACTATAAGACTTTTTTTTCTGCCACACAAAAAAAATTTATTGGGCTGTAATTTTTTAGTAGTATACAGTGGAACTTGGGTTAATGAGTAATTTACATGTTATGCTCAAAATTTTTTTAACAAATTTTGGTTCAATTAACAAGAAAAATTTTTTCACTTTGTTTACTCAGTTATACATAATAACAACTGAAGTGATGGTTCTTTGCTTTTTCTAACAAATATAATGTGGGGGTTCTGGATAATTTTCACCCCCACCCCAGTCTCCAGTCAGCATGCAAAATGAACCAAACCCTCCTAGAGTTTGAAAAAATACATTTTCACATCATGCACCGCTTCAAGATTATCGATAAAGCCTGGAATGTATGTCACTGAGAGAACCCTCAATTCTGCAGGAAGAAAACTAGGCTGATTGCATTATTGAATGAAACTTTGAGTGTTTATCTTATGAACAACAGCCACCAGTTGTCAAAGAGATTATCAAGAGTTGTAAAAGCCTTAGAAAAGACTGGAGCTAAATGAGGAACTAGTACAGGAGTTGACCACAGACGAACTGTTGGATCCTCTCAGCAACAGCTTGTGAAGAGGATCTCGTGTGAAGAAGAGATAACTGTAGAGGAATCCCTCATTTCAAATGAGATCAGAGAGATATGTAAAATTTAGGAAGCCATCCAAAGTTTTATACGAAAGAACCACCCAAATAAAGTTATAGAAGTGTGGGGGCCAATAATAATGTAATGAAATCAGGCCAAAGACAATGCAATTTTTTAATTCCTCAAAACGAGAAAAAAAAGTGTCAGTGGATGGATTTTCTTTTGCTCAAAAAGAAAAAGATCACAGTCAGCCAACAAATAACAGTGAATAATTATTGAATAAATGTCATTTTTATCAGTCATTTTCATGTGAATGAATAATTGTGAAATCATCCGAATTTAGATTATTTCCAATGGGGAAGTTTGATTTTACATACGAGCTATTTGGATAATGAGGACATTCAACATAGGCCTCGGCCAAGCAATATTGAATAAATAAGTAAATAAAATAAAACAAATTATCCTCAAAGTTAAAAAGCTAAGCTGTATTTCCAAATAACTGTGTTTTAAATTTCACTGTGATTTCCAAATTTAGCTTCCCCCTGAGCCCCTCTTTTAGCAATCACCTAAGTTTGAAAACCACCAATTAAAACCACTGTTTCATTTGAATAGTTAGTTAGCAAATTTCAATTACTTCTTACCTAATTTTGAATCAGAGGAAAAATAATAAATCATTTTTGTCTATTTGGTTTTAATGGCAATGGTTCTATTTATACAAAATGATGTATTTCACGATAATACCAAAATAAATTTCAAAAACAATGTGTATCCTTACTTGTTTCGTATGCCATCTTTGCCAGTGAAATACACATCCCCGTCTTTTACCACTTTCAGCTTAGTTCCATCAGTATAATGCATTTCTACATGAGGAACATCTTCTACAAAATACTGGAAAAACAACATGGAACCTTACTGTTGTAAAATATTATGAGCAACTTATCAGAACACACAACAGAGAACCTCTCAATAACGAACACACATGGGACCAAAAATTCTGTCTGCTAATGGGGAGCGTCTGCTAGTAAAGTGGAACCTTGTTTATATGATTTTCACATCGTTTTTTTCCCCTTCAACTTCTAATTAACTAAAACATAAAACTAATAATATTTCCCAGAAATCTGAATAATTTTCAAAATTTTAAATGTTAAAACACACTGCAATGAAACTCACTTGCACAGCTGTTCCGATACCGGGAAATTTATTAATAACTTTTTTCCCACTGTTTTGAAAGGATCTGGAGGAAGGTGAATTAATGCTATGTGATTCAGGAGTAGCAGAAGTTTTCGGTTTTTCACCTCTATCCAGAGATCTGTGTTGTTTTGGAATATCAGATATGGCAATCTGTTTCACCTGAGTGTCTTTTGAAGCTGAGAAAGGGGCTTGAGAGTTTCTGTTCGTTTTTTTCTGCTGAGAAATAAGAAACAAACAAAATTATTATTGCTATTTTAAAAACTAAGTGCAGCAGTATAAAATCATTATATCTGTTGTTAAAATTAGCAAAATAAGAATTAATATAAAATAAAAGACCCTCAAGCAAGAGTCTTTGCACTACCAGTAACTGCTTTTGACATCAAAAAATAATATAATAAGATTTGTATAAATTAAAGATTTATACTCAAAACACGAAAAAAGAATTGACACTTTCAAACATCAGTTACAAAAAAAAACAAGAACACTACAAAAGCTGCTCAAACTTTTAACCCCCTCCCCCAAACTCCTGCATTCGTAAATTTCTAATCAAATTTTATTTTTTTATGCATGAAAAACACCCTTAGCAAAATAAAATATTATAACCACAAACATTCTATTCATAGAAACAGAATTGGAAAAAAAAACTATGAAGTGTCAAATACGTTTTCAATTTACCCCAGGCATTTTCTCAGTCTCTGTTGCTGTACTGCTGCATTTATTATTATGGTGGGGAAACTTTTGAAGCGTTGATTGTCTTACTGATTCAGATCTAGTTGAATGCATACTGGTAGATACTTTATTTCTTTGCTGATTTAGGACATCAGATTTGTTCTCAGGCTGTTGCTTGAGAATATCTCGTGACCTTGAACCATTTTGAACATCACTATGGGATGGTATCTAAAAAAATTTAAACGATAGAAGTTAGAAAAGCATTCACAATGAATTTCTAGTTTGTTGCCACTGTTAAACATCACAATGAAAATATGTTTATTTAAAGTAATGCATAGCAATTTTATTTTTTAAGCACTGTTTCCATTTCCTGAAGTAAATTTTTATTATTATAGATAAAAATTCTCTTAAATTAACACAACACCAATAACTATAAAATAAAAAAACATTAATTCATATTTTTACTCATTAAGATTTATCTGCAATTGATGTATAGTAAACAGAAATATTTGAATAATGAAACGTAATATATTAGTTGAAAACTCAAACCTGAACTACTTACAGAGGCACTAGATGATGACTTTGTTTTATCTTTATCAACTTTTGCTTTTACCATTGCTCCTGATCTAGAAGAAAAAAATACAATATGTGAAATAATTTTCTTTTGTTATGCAGAAAAATATCTCTTGATAATTTTACAAAACTATCCATATTTTGACAAATATATAAAAAGCCAAAATGTTACACAAAAACTAATATATTTTGATTCACTAACCTGCCAAAAGTAACAGGAAATATATCATTGATGTTTTCCTGGCCTAAACCTTCGAAAAAAAATTCACAGTCTCTGCAAAATTTCTCAGCCTAATAAATGATATCAATGCCATTAGATGTTTATCTAATGCAATTAATCAAGAATTCATCATCTTAGTTTTATGTGCAGAAATATCTATATGTCAGGCAAATAACACCAATTCATCAATAAACTTTGTGGTATACTGTATAGCAAAGGAAAAATGTAACAAATAGGGAAATTCAACCAAAATTAGAGCATGCTCAAATCGATTGTTTGAACAATAAACATAGTTTCAATCAGAGAATCTTTCCACATAAAATATTGTTCAAAAGAGAAGTAATCCCCAGAGACCTATAAAATTTCTCATGAATTAGATAGATCCAAAATTGATAAAGTTACAGAAACATAAATACTTTTAATCCATAAATTAACAAGGATACTTGAAAAATAACAATTTGGTAATTCAAAAAGAAAAAAAATCAAGGTGGTAAGGGTTTCAACTTACCGTCAAGAAATGATCTACTTTGGCTTTAATGCTCTCTTCAAGAGCACTGATATTGTCAAGCTTAATATCACTCTTTTTCCTTTTAGGATGAACTAGCTTCAATATATTATCATTACCACTTTTCATCTCTCTCATCAATCTGAACCCTTCATAAAAAAACAAAATGAGAAATCAAAACAACATACTGAAACTTGAGATTATTTCAAAAGGAAATCAGTTGAAATCATCCAGTATTGATTAATTAGACAACTTTCTATAATGAAAATTTAAAGAAAAAAGTCACATCAAAATTTAAATTTTCAGATGAGAAAAAAACCACCTTCAACTGCTTAATTGTATATCTATCTCCTACTCCAAAAGTTGAATTTTTCCCATATATCTCACTGTATTGATTTCTTTAAGAGTGAAAATCAGGGTGGAAAACTCAAAAGTACCCCTAATGATCCCAAGAATAAATGAACTTTTGCTACATCTTTCTCTACAAGCAGCATCATACTTCAAATTGTCAATAGAAGCAGTCTGCTATGGTCAATGCCATCAGGTGATGAGAGCAGCCAAATGATTGAAAACTCGGGAAATGTCAATCAACAGACATTTATGTTTATAATTTTAGTTTTTAATTGAGTTGCTGTATTTTTGAAATATGACATCCATATTTGTTATGGGCATCTTTTTCTCAGCCACCTCGTTGGGCATTTTGCCTGTTGTGGTGTTGTATTTGTATATTTGTATAAAATGGTTCCCTTTTGTATAAAATTATCTCTGTTATTGAAGATGCATGAAAAATGCATCTAAAGTAACAATGAAAGAAAAACAAACACATGCTCAAAAGTTGTATACTGGGTGATTTCTTAATTTCCCTTGCCAGATTTTACCGGTAAATCATTGATCCTAGAGGCATACTTCCAATTAGAAAATAAATAATGTGTAGAACTCAGATAAGTCATTCATGTTGCAAAGGATTGTATAGTTATTTAAAATTAACTTTTTATACTGACACTCTGTCCTCAAAAACCCGATTAGAAAGTTGTTGCACTGTCTTTATTGGGGCCAACAAAGAAAATTCTATGTTTCTAAGTGCAATATTCGCAGAGATATTAGAATTAAAAAAATCGGGGGAAAGTTGGGAAAGAACAGCATAAATAAGGGAAAGAAGCATTGCCCATTACTTTTTGCTGTTCTTTCCCAAACCTTACTCTGTTTTTTAAATCAAATATCTCAGTGAATATTTCACGTAGACACGTGGAAGATTTTTTTTGTTGGTCTCAAGAAAGAAATTTCTAATTGGGTTTTTGAAAACAGGGTGTCCGTATAAAATTAAAATAATTTTTTTATTTAAATAACTATACATCCCCTTGCAACATGAATAAGGTATATGAGTTCTACCCGTTATTTGGATAATTTTTCTAATTAGAAGTATGCCCCTGGAATCAATGGTTTGCCACTAAAATGCGGCAAGGGGAATTAAGTAATCACTAAGACAATTTTGTGTTTGATAAAACACAATCTGGAATTGAAAGAAGCATGCCCTAATTTGATATTTTAATAGGAACAACCATTTGAAACTTGCATAAACAATAAGAGAGTGAGAAATTGAATTAGAATAGTTTAATAATCAATTATTTCAAAAATACACCATTATTAATTCTGATGGTAAGCTAATGATGTAAGTTGATACTTGGAGAAAATATCAACTCTGATATTTATTCACTTTTAACTTGAGAAAGCATCAAAAAACTTAACAGCATGCAATTTTTCTCAATCAAAAAAATTTTCTTCCATACTTAAAAATTTTATGAGCAAAATATGAGATACTAAGCAGTTATCAACAATTTTACTTCCCATGCAACCATGTAAGAAGTCATCACAAAAACAAATTGTTTTTTTGAGAGAATAGGAAAAACAAATATTATATTTTTTGTACTTACCATCATTAAAATTGAACTCACAGTTTTTGTTCTCCATGATCATGCATTTGCCTGAAGAAGTATGGTAGCTTATCTTTGCCGTTTTAGCCCTTACTGCCTCCACAAACAATGCAGCATATTCATATACTTTTCTGTGTTTTGATGCATCAGTATCATTTAGTCTTTCATAACCAAGTATCATGTCTGCCCCTTTTGCAGGGACTGGGGAAGGTTCTTTTTGAAGAATCTCATTGTTTCCAACTTTATACATAACAATCTAATTAAAAGGAGAAAATAATAATGTGATCATCACATATTCTCAAGAGATCATAGCAGATGAAACAAAAAAAGCATGGTATGTATTCATGAGAAATTGTTAATTATTATCTAAGCATTGTTTAACTTATTGCAAAATCATAAAAATCAGAATAAAATTTAACCCTAGTTTTGACCTAAGGGTTTATTTTTTCCATGGTTAGCTATAATATTGGATGCATAAGTAGTTCTGCCATCACTCTTTCCAACTATGAGTGAAGTGCAATGATTGAATAATTGTATCGGTGTAGGCCTGTTGCTCTTTGTGGAGAAACTTTTTTAAGTCGGATCTCACCTTTAAAAAAGTCTTGCCACAGAGAGCAACAGGCCCCTGCAATGGTACAATTATTCAATCATTCCACTTCACTCATAGTTAGAAAGATTGATAGCAGATGGCAGCACTACACACTGATCATTGATCATTTTTGTCGCACCACAGTCAATTTCTGCACACGAGGGCCAATTAGACCGGGATCTACAATTTATTGCTGATTCCGAATGGCAGGCTTGCTTTTTTATATTCATCAAGAGGTTGGTGTGCTAACCCCTCTATGGGGGACTCCCTGCGGTAGCAATTTTTTCTGTGGTCATGTCGCCGTTTTTGTTTTACCCCTGTGTCAGGAAAGTTTTCTGACAAGAACGAACCGGGTATCGAACTTACCGCACCTCTAAACATCCTTTGGTACTTTAGGCGAGTATCTTATCGACCTGGGCTACCGCGCCCAGCACTACACACAACAAATATTACACAATAACAAACTTCACATTATGTTCCATGTGAATGCGCATGTATGTGTTGTACATGCACATTCCAACATGTGCCAATTCTTTAGAAATTCCGCAGAGGAATATAGACGAGGTGCATGTGTGGTTTAGTAGTATCACATTGGATTTTCATTTATTAAGACCAGATAGAGCCCACAACCAACATTCCATTTCATTTTTACTTTACAAGGGCGGAACTCTGATATTTATACAAATTAGTGATGAAAACTTGCATCTATCGAAATTAGTATAACTATAAAGATTTCATCAGTGTTTTCCACTCATATTGGGCAGAAGAAATAAAATGAAGTGAGAATAAAAAGATATAATTTTATGAAGCAATATTCATCTCTTATATATGTCCCTTAAGACTAATCCTAGGGAATAAAATATGACTTGAAGCAAGAAAGTTAAAGCACCCATTGAACCAAAATAGAAATGAGGATGATGTGATGATGCAATGCATGAACACAAAGGCTACTCATAAATGTCATTCATAAAACTTCATTTCGAAAAATGAATTTGCACAAATATGACATTCATGTATAAAATAAATAACCTTTGAATTAGGATTGTAAAGTAAAAGAAGGGTTTACATGGAAATTTCAACAGCCGAGAGCTACATACAAAAAGTTGTACATAGGCCATATATGACCATAAACCATAACAATACAATTATGTTTTAGCAAAAATTAATGATTCATCAATGAAATTTATGAATCGTAAATTAAAACTGAATATTCAGAATTAAAGTTATATTAAAATCATACCCTCATGCCATCTTTACTTATTCTGTAAACATATGTAACTTTGTGTTTGTCTTCATAGGGTGTTATCTTTTCTAAACAAACATCTCCGCTTTGTAATATATGAACCTGCAAAAGCAAAAATGAAAGTGAAACAACTGTTATTGACAACAAAAGAAAATTTTTTAAGAGCATTTACCAAGGACAAAACATTGTATAAAAGGTAAAAAAAATTGCATAACTAGGCAATAATTGTCATTGAAAGCTAGACATTAAAAGATTAATATACTTTTAACTTGAAACTAATTGCCCTAACTAAAATATTTGTGTTTTTAATATTAAACAGGCCATTATTCCATAGTTTCATTTACAGTGGCACCTGAGTGCTTGTTGGTAATTCGAAACAAAACTCATAATGAGTTTCAAAACAGAAGAGTACTAAACACATCCAGTAAATTGTTTTCCAGGCCATAACAGGTAAGCAGAAGCAGAGTTCATAACTAACAAAGCCCTTAGAGGCAGATTTGTCTTCTAAATGGGATGAAAGTCTGGACATGCTCCGATATACTTTATTTATGTCAGAATGCAATGAGAACTGTTGAGCACTACAGCATGGCTGTTTATATAAAATAACTAGGGTTTTTCAAAACCAAAGATAACAAACTTTAAATAAACATGAAATTTTTGTGTCAGAATTTGAGATCAAATTGTAATAGTACAGACAGAAAAAGACGCTTTAGTAGAGTGTGCATTTCACCAGAAATTAGTAACTATTTTTCTCAGTGGATTTGTTGCGAGAATGCCATCAATCATTTGAAGATGCAAGTGATTCCAGCACAATGAAGGCAGCTAGTTTATACAGTAAAATGCAAAATTACTAAAGAAACTACATTTCTACTCCAATAGATTACACACAGTACCCCCCTCCAGTTCGCTCTGTGATGCCATCTCAAAGGCACTATGTACACAATCCCCATTTAAATTATGAGGACCTTGAAAAAGTTCAAGGCCAAAATTATTGTAATGTGTCAAGAATAAATGTAATATGCCACAAATGTGTCAATAACACCATTTGTGAACGCGCCTGTTTCTGTGATTCAACGCTTTGTTATTCGGCATTGTTCCAAAGGACGACACCTACAGGCATTTTTCAACCTGAGTCAGTTGCTAAAGATTGACTATATGAAGTCTGATAAAATAAATCTGTGTGAAACACAAATCCTCAACTTTTTGCATAACACAGAGATCTGATTTGATCCAGCCAGTCCAGTGAGATTGCATTATCAATCATCTAAATTCAGTCAATTTATGTTTATATGGTGTCGATACAAAATTAAATCCAGCACGTTGTAAAATGGCAGTAAAATAAAATGGAATCTCTATAATGTTGGGTGTGTTATCTTGTGTTTATAGTCTGTGAGATCGAACATTCATAGGAAACTCTCCACTGGCAAGACAGAAGACATATCGAATTCAGCTCCCTCTCAAATAGTTAACCGGTTTTGCACTCACCATTGCTCATTTGACCCCATGCATCCTACAACAATAAATTCTCATTTAGGTATGTTCTATCACCTCCTTAGTTTGTTACAGTGGTTTTGAAGCATATGCTATGCAAAATATACATCTCTATAGCATAAAGAAGTTTTCACAAATTATATGAATTATACAGGATATCATGAAAATTTATTTAGTCCTTCAGCCACTAATCAGATATAAAGTATCTTAACACACCTGCAATGAACTAGCTCAGTAGAATCATTCTTGCAAGTCATAATAGTAAAGTATTTATAATACTACACAGTAAAGCATTGATAAATTTCTCAGAGGAATGTTTGCAAAGAATGTGTGTACTATAAAGTAGTACATAATGCAAGAAATAACATGATTGAATAATACCATATAACTTTAAATAATATATGTTTTCCTATGAAGTTTACGCAACACTCATATGTAACATACCACAACATCTTGATACATTTTACGAATAGGCTGGAGACGCTTAGTGTTAAGGCATTTTGGTAAACGACACTTTTTGACATCATCTCTAACTTTTCTCTGAAGATTTTGAACTTTTCTAGAGACAAGATCCCTGTGATCTGATACCGGTGTGGAGGAAATTGGCAGTTGTTGAGGTGCTCTTTCATACTCTCCATGCTGACACATATTCTTTGCAGTTCTACAATGACACAAGTCTGTATGCGTACACCGCTGGAGATCACACTGTCCATGATGACTGCAAGATGGATGAATGTTGCATTGGTCACAGATATCACCATTTCTAATGCTAGAACCAAAGTACACATTAATAAGTTTCAGCTTCCATTTGTGAAAAATAAGACAAAATTTTTTTGTATATTTCACTCCATATCTATAAAAGGTTAAGATTTAGTTTTACCAAAATAGTAGTTTTTATGCATCATTTTAAGGTTAATTAGAACTGAATCAACACTTTAATTAAAGTGTTAAAGAAAAACTACACTTTAACAATAATTAAAAATAGCTTTTCTGAAATTTTCATGCACTAATTAAAATTTAATACCAATGTCTGTCAAGCCAGAGCTTTGTTTACTAACCACTCATATAATTTCATTACTAACCTCTACTAGCCAGACATTTTAATCTTTGACACAATAAACAATGTTAGACACGATATGATTGAAAAATGCAGTGAAATATATATAAATAATGTGATGATTTACTCTGTGTAATGATTTTCAAGGGACTGGAGAAAATTTGCTTTTAAAAAATTTATCATTACAGATGGATTGAATACATTCTGTCAAACCATTTAAGTTATACTAGTTTCCATTAACGCAAGTGGCACAAGTCTGATTAAATTTCAAAAGAAAACTATAGGAAAATTGTTTCTTGAGTTGAGAGCAATAAAAAAAAGAATAGTTGATGCTTACTTATGACGGCAGCAATTAGAAGAAATCAGATGATTATGAAGCTGATTTTTCTTTCTTGGGCAGCATGCTGATGCACATACCTGTTGCTTACAGTGTTCTCTTCCACAAGAAAATATATCGGTGCACTGACTGCAGCATGAGGCATGCTCTATAGCACTACCATGACATGATCCCTGAGAGTTGTTTGGGCAGTGATGAAAATTTAGATGACCTGAATGATTACTGCTACAAGCTCCTCTGAAAAAAAAACCAAAATATACTGTCATAAAAATTAAGAATGACTATAATATTAAGGACAAGAACTACCACTATGAAAAAAACGAGTCTATAGCACTGTCAAAAAATCAAGGATAAAAGCTTTGATATAACCAATTGACACAAATAATAAATAAGACTAAATCTTAAAAATTTATAAATATTCAGTAAAAATCTACAAACTTTAAATCAATGACAGCAGTACCTTTCATTACATGGGCTACATTCACCTGCACGGGAAGGCACCTCATTTCTACATGGACTAGAAGCTTCTCTCAATCTCTTTTGGCAGGCACGTTCCTCTGATAAGTCCTTTTCCCGTCCGACAAAATTTCGATGAGCATCAGGTTCATATCTACATGCATTAGAAATTTCTCTTAGCCTGTCTGAGGGTATATGTTCTTCTGATACAGTTCTGCCTCGTCCCACTGAATTGTGATAAATTTCAGCATCGTGTGCACATGGACTAGGAGTTTTCCTTAACCTCTGCTGGTGGATAGGTTCCTGCGGAAAATCTCTTTCTTGCTCAACTGAACTTGGAAAAGCTTTTACAGCTTTTAAGTTTTCATAGAAATCTGTTGAGCGAAGTGATGGTGGTGGCATAATGGCCATTTTTGATCTTAAAGCACTAGCTGAACTATGTTTGGACAATGAATCACTATAAAAGAACAACAATGCATGCACATTAGAATTTCTTTTTCTATGCTTCCAATTTATTCATTTAAATATCATTCTTGCAATACATCAATATACACTTTCAATACATAATTTTAAAAAGTAATAAATAAAAATTAAAGAAAATAAGTTCATGCTCTGAGAAATGAGAGGAATTTTATATTAAATTCATAAAGGCCTTCATAATGAACCAAAATAGTCAGTCGATCACAGTGATATTAAAAATTAACAAAATCCTCACAAATTCATGAAAATAAAGAAAAATTAAAGTAAATTTTTTGAGTATTGCTAGGAGAAATTAGTAACATAATCATGAACAATTTTCACCTTGAAATTAATCTCACAGGAGGAGACTTCCCAAAACGTGGCAGAATGTTTGTTTCCTGGCTAAAATGCACATTCTCATCTTGACTATCTCGAAAACAAGAATCAAATCTACTGCTGCGTTTGCTATGCCTTTCAGAATCAGAGTTGCTGCTCCTTGTACTGCTTAAACTTCCTATTGAGGGAGAACCAGAAGAGCCTAAACCGCTGTCATAAGACCGTGTTATTTCTGGCTGTTTGAAATAATATTAAAAAAGAATGTTAAATTTGAAATCACTGGTAAAAGCATCAATTAAAAAAGGCTAAACATAATGCTCAGCCTCTTTGTTAAATACCAAAACCAAAAAAAATCATACTTTCTTGTTTCAGAAACTTTCAAATAAAAATAGTGTAACTTTGCTCATTATCTAATAAAACTGTTCTGTTTCTGATAGAATGAACTGTAAACATTTTGAAATCGGAGGCGACAGGAAGAAAAAGGGCCAGATGATCCAGTTCTAAACATTTGTCACTTTTTTTTTCTTATGTGTAAAATGTTAATAAAAGAATTAAAAAAAAATTACTCTCAAGATTTTGTTGAGAAAAAGGAATGTAATGAATAAATACGCTAATACATATCAAGCTAAGATATGGTAATAATTTTATTTGACTTTTATTTCTGCATTTGAAAATGCAATGTATGTGCACATACATGTTATAGGATGTTACAAAATTTAACTATTTGGCAATGACGAAAATGTTTTGGATTTTTCAATTGCAGCTTGTTCAACTTCTAGTAGCTTATAAATAAACAGCACACTAAAGAGTAGGCGATAAATCAAAGAAAAAAGATACTGTAAGACCTCCATTAACTGAGTTTTGGTTTATTCACATTACTTTTTATAAATTGATTTTGGAAAAGTAGGTACAGTTAAATTAAGAAAATCTTTTTCCATAACAGCAAACTGGTTCAACTACAACAGCAGCATGTAACAAGTATTGTTGGATATACCCAAAATTCCAAAATGAACACGGCTGTAAGCGTTTCGGAACTATATGGGTATATCCAACGTTCGGTTGAATATTCGACGTTGGGTATATCCAACGTTCGGTTGAATATTCGACGTTGGGTATATCCAACATCGATTATTCAATTGTATTATCAAACCCAAAAGGTAACTCATTTCTAACAAGTATTGTATTATATGATGAAGGAGAAGGATGGTCCAGAAGGCATCAAAAAGACCATTTTTAAAGTATGTACAAATCTTCAACAGCTTTTGAAAAGTATAGTACTTTCATTACTGTAACTTTTTGATATTTTAATTGCATTGCACAGAAATTTGAAATAATTCTTGGCACAAACATAAGTTTTGCCATTTATTTACACAGTAAAACCTCTCTTTTACGGACACTGGTCGGACAAAAAAATTTGTCCGTAAAAGAGGGGTGATCGTTAAATATCAGTTAATCAGCGGTTTGAAAAGCATGCTATTATACACCAGGAAATTATTATTTGGCCATAAAAGTGACCACATCTGAGGGGTGTCTGTTAAGAGGAGTTTTACTGTATATATCTTAATTCTTTTTATTTAATTTTAAAATCTAATAAAGTCTGTATCTCACAATTGTTCAGTTGTCTATGGTAGCTTCAATTACACATTAGTTTTGATGATCTGGATCATATTGCATTCGACAAATGTAATATTTTAATATATTTACTAAGATTAGTTTAACTTCCTATTATCCAAAATATTCAAGTGAAAAATTTCAATTAAACAGGTAGTTTCAACTCAAAAGGAAAAATAAAACTCAGGTAGAATTCATTACAATGTTTTAAAATCTTTTTTCTTTATTTTAATATTAGAGCAGTGTTTCTCACAGCTCCTAAGGGTGTCACGGCGAGCTGGAGATATTGATTTGTTGTAAGATTAATTGTATGATTAGAAGTGATTCTTTTATAAGTGAAAATATGTACTAAATTACTCTGGGAAACTGCAGATGAGCCATTCATTAAGCAAGGGAGCTAATTGCAGGTAACAAAAGTTTGAGAACTACTGTATTAGAGGAATGATTCTGTGACAAGAATATAATTGCATTATAAATCCTTACTTTCACTATTGATGATTTTCTTAAGAAAGGATGCTCCTTAATCTCTGAAAAGTAATAAACAAAAATTATTTTTCAGGAAGAAAAGACACACATCTATGTATTCTTTATGTAAGATAAATATACAGCAGAAAAAATTACCTTTTATACATACACTGCTACATTTTTACATATACAGTGTTACCTCCGATAACAGACACTTTTTACGTCTGTAAAACAGTTTGAGTGCATTTTACAATACAGGTACCCCTCAAGTTATGCAATTTCACTATAATTTGATTCTCAAAAGGTGATTTTAGGAAATCCAACCTGCAAAATTTGGCTTGAAGTTTAACTTCAATCCTGGAAATAGGCTTGAAAATTGAAGATACAACATAGTTAAATCCTTTCCCAATGAAATATGTTGGATTTAATGATGTAGCTGAGACAAATATCAGAGAAATTCTCAGACCTCAATGATGAACAATGTTTGGTAATACACTGACAAATGCCATGTGAAATTTAACAAAACAAAGCGGTTCCAGTAACACTAGAATTTTCATATTTGCGAGAAATATGAAGAATTATCTGGCTTCACTACTGAAGTTTTTATAAAGAGATAAAAAACGCTGTTTGTCAGCTGAATCTCGACTGTTTCATTGAAAAGAGTTACCAGCCTTTATCATACCAGGCTCTTCATGAAAGAAAACATCCACACTCACTAGAATCAATCAGAAGTGGTGAAGTCAGAAAAAGTATTAATTTAATTCATTCACATTGATTAAATTCACTCGGCTTATTCATAAGCTTGAATAAATAATTCATTAAAAAAAGTTCCTTTGCTGTTGAGTTAAATTTTTTTAATCCTTCTGAAAAAAACTGACCTCCCCCTATCTTTCCCACATGTTAAATTGAACTCACTTTACGTGATTATTTTGCGGAACCAATTAATAGCATAAAGCAGGGGATGTATATCAACACACTTTGTACTGGCGGACAAAATTTAGGGTCCCATGGATGTCCATTATTCAGAGATTCCACTACATATAGTGTGTCCCGGAACTTGGAGAGGAGGTAGTTAGGAATCATAATCACATAGGAAAAAATGGTCAGAAACGCCACCCCTCAAGTGATATAAAAAGACATAAAAACACAGTGTAAGGACAGGATACAGAAAGCAGTGTAAAGTATTTTATCACATAAAAAAATACAATAATAATTAATCACAAGCATCACAGGTGTTCAAAATTTTACCCATTGGCATTGATGCAGTGTAAAGCATTTTATCACATAAAAAAATACAATAATAATTAATCACAAGCATCACAGGTGTTCAAAATTTTACCCATTGGCATTGATGCACGCATGACATCTATGCCACTTTGATTGCCGAACATTTTCAAAGATACCAGGCATTTCACATATAGTAGCATCAGCAATGGCGATTTGTGCCACCAAGTCCATGTCTGAATGTACTGGCACTTCATAAACAATGGCTTTCAAGACACCCCACAAAAAAAAAATCAAGAGGAAATAAATTAGGTGATCTGGGGGCAATGCAATGGGACCACCATGCTCAATCCATCTACTTAAAAATGTATGTCCAGAGTCACGTACGGAAACAGTGTGATGAGATGGAGCCTCATTTTGTTGAAACCATATTCACTAATGAATATGTGTGGAACATTGTCAAGCAATTTGAGAGAACCTCCTGAAGAAAGATGAGATACTTGTGAACGTTCAGTCACGGTGGTAAGAGGTATGGGCCTACTAAAAAGTCAGCCACAAGAGATACCTGTCCCCCCCCCCCCACAAACATTAACAGCAAAGTGGTGTTGTGGGGCACGTGGCCTGGTTCCGTGTGGATTGTGTACAGCCCATTTGTGCACATTGTGAGTATTGAACACCCCTTCATGTAAAAAGGATGCTTCATCACTGAACAAAACAGAATTTGGGAACTGCAGAACCAGCATGGTTCAGGTCTTTGACCATCTGCACATATCTCTTCATTGAGACAGAGTTGTGTGCCATGTTCGGGTTAGGAGGAGGATGGAACCGCAGGTCATCCGCACTTTCTTGAAGGAACCACTCTGTACAAATGTGACCTGTTGTGGATAATCTTCCGGCTGCAGTAATTTGACTCTTTGGAGATGAAAAGGATGTAAGGCATCACTGTGCAAAGAATGTGTCACATAGTAGTTCAGCAGCAAGCACTCATATACTGGAGCCGGGATTTCAGTCTACACAGCATCCATACACACCCTCTTTCAATATTATTAATTATATTGATCGCAGCCACCTGGTATCCTGCATTGGTACTGTGAAGGATCCACATTCAGACAGGTTCTGATGCACAAGTGAACATTTGGTGATTTGGTAGGCACCTCATTGAAAATCTTTCTCTCTCTCTTTCCAGATACAAACATACAGCAGCAGGTCCATTTCTTTCAGCTAGGCCATACATGAAATGAATATCGACCAACTCAGCCTTCGCGAAACGATTCATGGTGACCGCACTCAGTCGACGTCTACAATGAGGAACCCACACATGCCGACCTTGATAGGTCATGTACAGTGCCACCTATCCATTTTCAACCACATTTTCTTATGTGATTATGATTCCTAACGATGTTCTGTTCTCTATCTCCCCCTCAAAGTTTGAACATAGAGTTCCGGGGTACCCTGTGTGTATATATATATAAATTTGTCTTTCTCGCACCATCTTATTTAACACAACCAGCATAAAATGAATAACACATCTCATTTCCTAGTAAATTATTAAATTAAATTATATGGTAAAACATTAAAATATGTGAAACTTGAAAAACTTTTATATACAACTGGAAGAGCTCATTAAATACTTGATATTTTCCTTCATTTGGTTTTGTTTTTTTAATTTTATATTAGCAAGACCTAAATGGAAAGTTTATCACCAGCCATCAATGATTACAGCAAAGAAAAGCATTACACAAAAACAAACTACACGGCAGGTTCATTATACACACATTCCAACATGTACTAATTCATAAGAAGTTCCACAGAAGAATATGGAAGAGGTGCATGTATGGTTTAATAGTAGTAGTCATCAGTGATTGACACAGTACTTTATATTTGAAGAAAATTTGAATACACAATTTTGCATGACTAAACATCACTTTTAGATTCTAAGTTTTAGAATTTTTCTGAAAATTAGAGTTGACCTCCACATTCATTTGAAAAAGTTTGACATTTATCTTTGCAAAAAATAGCAAATGCTTGAATAAAAATTTTAAAACATACGCTGTAAGGTAATCCTTTCTCTGGTATCTTTCTGCAGCATAGCCAATATAAGGTCCCTAGCATCAGTTGATAAATTTGGAGGTATTTTAGGAGTAGAAAGAGTCTGGTGAGTAATAACAGCAGAAGTAACATGAGAATCAAATGGTGGACGACCAACAAGTAATGTATATAAGACGCAACCTAAACTATAAACATCAGTTGCCGGACCTTGTGATGACCTTGTGACAACCTCACTGAAAAAGTAAATTTTTGAGTGCATAAATATGTAAATAAATACTTTAAATTTCTCTCCATTTTAATATGGCCGAACTACCTTTGTTTGAACAATTATATATATATATATATATATATATAAGAAAACTGTTTAAAGGTCTTTTGTCAAAACTTTGTTTTATTTACTTGCACATAAATTAATGAATTCAATTCAACATGATCGTTTCCCATTTTTGTCAGTGTATAAACCTACAAATAAGTTTATTATATGAAAAACACACATTAAAGAGATTTACAAATATAACTTTGAGAATAATCTTAAAATTTCAATTTATCTTAGAATTGGAATCCTTACGGAGACATATAGTTTGGGGTTCCACACATTGTCTGGTGAGTTTCATCAGCCATACAAGACAGCCCAAAATCGGCTATTCTCTAAAAGTAAAAAAAAAATATAAATTAAGTAAAATTTTTGTAATTCCAAAATATACAAATTAAATACAAGAAAATAGCTAAATGTGTGCTAGACAATAAATATTTAGGTATTTGAGTTACCAATGATTTACAATGTAATTTAAGTTCATGTAGTAAAAATGTACTGCAATATATATATATAATATGATTATATTTATAACACAAACAAAATATTTCTATAGATGGCTTGAAAAAAACAATGCAATCCAAAATTCATCTACTTAATATAATACACAATAGAACATCCCAACCAAAATAATTTTTTACATTTGGGTACAGCAGGTTTAAGAAAGGTCAGAAATATTACAAATGATTTCTTTGGACATTAATTTTAATAAACTTCATAAATACAACAAGCAAATTTACTGTTTGTACAATTTTTGGCCTTTTATCATCTTTGAAGTCCCCTATTTTAGTTCCTTTTACAACTTCAGGCTCATATTTTAAATTTTTCTTATCAAAATGGGTTAGCTCCCCTATATTTCAGATATAAGAGGGAAGTTCTACTACATTTATATTTAATTTTTTCTAATTAATCCTTATTTCTCATGGACATATTTAATTTTGTGCCATGGGTCATCAAATTAAGATAAAAATTTTCAGTCTCAAGTACAAGATTTTTTTGATCGAAAAAATGTTTTTAAATTTTGATGGCAAAACATTTTATACTTGTTAGTGGTCACTGAAAATAATGTAATCCAAGCATAGCTGTCAACTTTGGAGAATGAGAATTTGATAGGCTTTTGCTCGAAATCGAAATCGAAAAAAAATAAATACAAAAAATTTTTGAAAATCAATGGAGAGATTTTTCATTCATAAAAGTGAAATTGTAAAGATTTTTTTCCTTTGCAAAAATGTGCCATATTGCCAAACATTGTCAATTAGCACAAGTTGCAAATCATAGCCAACCAGTAGGTTAAATCACCTGTCATTACATTACTACTCTCAAATCAAATCACACCAACAAAAAAAAACTTACACCAGGCCCGAAATGGGACATAGACTTCACTATGCTCAAAATTATTAACACCCATATAAAAATTAACTACCACAATATCGTACAGTGTATTTTATGCAGAATAAAAGTAATGTTACTTAAAACATGTTCACATTACAGCTCGACATAATTTTCAAGCTTCAATTTGTTTAATTTTCTAAAGTTTTTGTGTGCATTTGTTGTACACTGTAATTTTATAAATAATTTCATGCATGCAAATCTAACATCCAATGAAAGTTTGGGTATTTTTACTTAATATCTTTTGCTCAAAACCTGGATTATTTGCAAGCCAAAGCACTCAAAAACCAAGTTGCTACTGTACGATAAAATATCTTTAAAAAATTTGCATTTTGCTCTAGTTTTATAACTCACAGTCTAAAAAATAAAGGAAGTAAATCTTAAAAAAAACTAGTTACGATTTTCATGTTTTTTGTCAGCAAAATGTTGGCAAGCTTCAAATCACGATGGATCACTTTATGGGAATGCAAGTAAATCAAGCCATCTACAATCTGTCGAAGTATGACCTTGGCTGCAAAAAAAAATCAAAATAAATCTCTGAATAAATACTACAACTCCAATAATTTCCAGCGTACATTGCATATGCAAAATTCCCCACATGCTAATTTTGCTAATATGAGAAAAAAATGTAATCCTATAATCTGCAGATGGAGTACAAAATCATAAGGAATGGAAGAGGATTGTTAGTCATAATTTTTTTAATGGAAATTCTTCTACTCCGCTCTATACGACATCAGTAATTTTTTTTAAATTATTTTATAAAATATTTGTTTTCATTCCAACCTCTCAGAAAAAAAAAGTTACAGATAATACGCAGTGGCTCACAGGGCCGCTGTGCAGCCATGTGGGAATAGTGCTGGGCTCTCATCCTGAGGATCCAGATTTGAACCTTGTTGATGTCACAGTGGTGGTAGGGCTGAAGTTGGTTTTCTGCGTTCGAGGTGCAAGTGCGAGCCGGCCTCCCATTTAAAAAAGTCTCTCCGCAGAGAGCAGGCAGACCTCCAACCCAATACTGACATAACATGTAAATTCAAGCATTTCCATCTTTAATTCAGAATACTGAAGACGGATGGCAGCATGAACATGAAACAAGCGCAGCTCTACAACATAGATACATTAAGGCCACACATTTACTCAGAACACATATTCCGGTATATATCGATTCATTAGAAATTCTGAAGGGGAATGTGTACGAGGTGCATGTACGATTGAGTAGTAGTAGTAGTAGCTTACAGAATATGACAAATATCAGGCACCAGGTCGACATGCAACTAAAAAATCAGTATTGATCCCTAAAATTTTCTATGCATGATCATTAAATTGAAGTCTGCACCAACACAAATGTTTAGTCAGCATGAATACTATCATAAAAAGAAGTCAGCAAGTCCCGGAAAAGTAGGGAAAAAATGTTTGGGCCCTCCCCCCTAAAAAATTTGGCTGGTACCTAATTTTTTTTTTATCTGCCAAGCCTTGGTGGCTCATGGTCCACACCAAGAAATTTAGATGCTTAACAAAATATCTATGGATTATAAGCAGGAAATAACAATCTGAGGTACCTCAAAAATTGGAGATTTTTAGGTGAATACAAATGAAGCACATATGACATGCAGTCTGACTTGCTAAAACTAAACAATCCATAATGCCAGTTCAAACAGGCACATTCCTTGTTCCAGTAGTAGATAATGCTAAATATATGCTTTGTTTAGTGTTTGAACTTGTTTTCCTAAAACACATGAAATGAGGTTACCCACAGTTGTAAAATTTACGAGACAAAATATCTTCTCATATTAATCCTTTTATAATCAACCATTAATGTAGCAATTTATTTTGATGCTGAAAAAAGTCTACGTGGACTATATTTATCTTTTAACATAGGCCTGCAGTCAAATTTAGATATTTCAAAATGTTTTTAGCAGTTGATATTACTTCAGGTTACCAAAAATTCCAGTCAAAAATATAGATCCAGTCATATGAGATTGAAATAACTCAGACACATCTGAAATTCAAGTTATCAAAGTTCAACTCATGATGAAGCTCAGGAATTATACAGTTCTAAACTTGTTCAAATAAAACATTAAAAGATGTGACAGCAACACAAATATTTGATGAAGTGATAGCACTGCCTGGTTTGGTTTGCAGTAACAGCTCAGAATGTTGTCACATTGAGATACATGTTAAGTTGAGAAAAGTGTATAAGCAACAACATGGCATGATTAAACTCCTCTGCAAAGAAGATGCTTTAGCAAATGAAATATTTCATTGAATGGACTATAGAGAGTGCTGTCGGTGTCACCAACTAGCTCTAAATATTAAGGCAAAAAAAAGGGTTGTATGAACTCTGAAAACCATATAACTAGAGGGCCAGAAAAACTGTTGAAAGCTATGCATAATATCCTCACAATGCATGCTCGCACACTGGAGATGCAACAAAATACACCTTGCATCCTTTTCATTGGGTTCACCCATCTTTCAGCCCAGATATTGTATATCTCATTCCAGTCTCATTTGTTCCATTGAAGAAGGCATTAGTTTCATTTCCCCTCTGGTCAAGTATTTTGTGATAGATATTCTGTGAAAGAAAGGTTGCCCAAACAGTGGAATAGTTATCTTCAGACCCTCTGGCACTGTTACCAATGTGTCCATTGTGGTGATATAGTTTATTTTTTGCTATACATAAAGTGTGCGTAAACCTTTCAAAAGGACCTAACTTAAAGAAAACAGACTAAAAAAATGCATTAACAAATAAATTTTAAATTAATACATTATAACACAAGAAAACTGCAAAAGAAAAATGATAGTTGGAAATTAAAGGAAATAATTATTAATTTTTTGCTGACCTTGAGATTCTGAAAAAGGCTTTCCTTCGCATCGGTTCATCATATAACTCTGAAGTTCTCCATTTTCACACAATTCCATAACGAGATAAACATTTTTTTCATCTTCAAAAGATTTATAAAGCTAAATTATATTGAGAAAAGAAAGAGAGGCATAAATGTTTTTTCTCATCAAAAGGCAGAAATATATGAAATGATCTTTATTAACTAAACATAAGCAAAAATGAAAGCATCAAATTATAATCATACAAATTCTGCAATATAAATTAAAATTTGAAAAGTAAATATCAGTTTAAACACCATCCACTGTTGAGCAAAATTTACATTTTTATCACTTCATGTCCAGTGGTAACTATGTGCCAAAGTGATAAAAAATACACAAATCATAATATTCTCACCAATTTCAATGAGCAGTAGGGCAAAACACAAAAACCATATACAATAAAAGTCTGTTATATTGAGTACGGCTTATAGTGAGAATCTTGCCGTTATAAGTAATTTGTAAATTGTCAAATAGCTAAGTGATTGTCTATAGCAAGTTGAAAACTAAAAAGCATTCACTATAATATCAAAAAAAACCTCTCAAAAATGCCAGTTTTTCTCTTTGCTATCTTGAAAAATTGAACATGATGATTCTTATCACAGCACATGCTTGCATGTGTGTATGTGAGAGAGAGTTTTTTTTAACTTTTCTAAAAGTTGTTGACCTTTATCTATATTGATAGACATGTAGCCTACACACAATTTCTGAAAATTGTGTGTTGTTCTCAGACTCTGATTAAGTTTTTGTTTAATGCCAGATTCTAATGGTTATGCTTTCCCGTTACTCACCAGGATTTGAATCCAGACCTAGAAGGGAAAAAACCTTTCAGAAATTTTTTCTAGTAGAAAAACCCTTCATGTTTATGTATACTACTTGTTTTTGATCAAAACTAGTTTTCAATAAAAAAAACATAGCTAATGAAATAACAGCAGAAAGAACTGAAAATTTTGGATAATTATCCATTGTGAAATAATTTTTGAAATATATAGGCCTAAAGGTAATTTGTTTAATCACAGAAGCACATCGGAAATACGTAGGAAAAAGTGTGAATTCTATTTCAAAAGAATCAAACAAATATACAGTGAAATCTGTCTAAGATGGACACTATATGAGATGGAAGCCTGTTTGAAACAGAATCAAAATATAATCTGTTCAATGATTTGCACCTTTACAAAACAGAAATCTGTCTAAAACAGAATATTATTTCAGTCTTTTGATATTTCATTTCATACAGGTTTCACTGTATTTAAAAAAAAATGTAATTCAAAATCACATTTTTAAACACATTTATTGTGATTGCATTTTTTATTGGGTTGCTGCATTTTAGAAATATGACATCCATATTTGCTATGGCCATCTTTTTCTCAGCCACCTCGTTGGGCATTTTGCCTGTTGTGGCCTTGTTTTTTGTAAAATATATAACATCAATACTGTGATAATATACCTTCACTATAGATGGGTGGTTAAATCGTCCATGGATTTCCCTTTCCATTCTTACACGTTCCAGCATTCTACTAGCTCGAGCAGCACTCTTATTGATCTGGATTTGAAAAAGAAATTAAAAATAATGCAATTATAAAAATGTATCTTGATGATTTTATGCACCAAGAGATGCAATCAAAAAAAATCTTATGACTTATTTCAAATACACTAAGAGTATATATTTCCTAATTTTTCTCCCCCATGAAGGGAGAAATGAAAAATTTTGCTACAAGCTGAAACCGTTCATGTGGTTTCAGAACTGGAATTAAATTCTAATTTAATAAATTAGAGCATTATTATTATTATACTAAGTAATTAAATGTGTGAAAAATTTAATCATTTTCATTATTAGATACACAATAGAATATTTTCTCAGACAGCTTTCAAGATTCATAACATAAAAATAGTAACATGAAAGAAATAGGCATTAAAAAACCTGCAAAATATTAGAAACAAAATTTATGTGGTGAATTTTGCATAGAAATAAGACTGAAAATTGTATATAATTTACAAAAACTGCACAGCCCTTTTTTTCCCTGGTATAATATATCAAGGTAAGTCCACACTAATCATTTTTCGCCAGAGAACTCGCATGATTTTTTACTTTTCCTGGTTTGGTATACGTCCACACTATTCTGCCAAACATCTAACCGTGGTCTGGCTTTGGAACAGAAGAACACAGAAAGTCATACATCTGCAGGAAGTCAAAGGACAAGACTCTACATCTAAGTGGCTTGATATAACAACAGCAAGGGCAACCTCATAAAACCTTAGAATCAAGAATGTTTGTCCTATAATTTTTCACGTCGTCCACATTTTTATGAAGTGAATTTACTCACAAACAAAATCAACATGCCATACAATGCAAGGACAATACAGAGCAATGTAGATCGATCCACTATTACACCATGAGATTAGAAACTCAAATTTTGATCGTAATAAAAGCTTGAAGAAAAAACTGATCATGTAGTCAATTGGTGCAGGGTTTAGCAATTCAAAATTAAAATTAGGCACCAGCAAAATTTCTAAAGGAGCAAGCATTTCTTTTCTTGAAGGAAAATTATCCGAAATATCCTCTTTTTTTCAGGCTTCGGTGTGATCACTTTTCATTTTCATGTTGGTTGGCGTGCTGACATGATTTCGGAAAGTTTTGCAATTCCACACCAATTCTACAATCAACCTGCCTCCTGGGATTTAAAAACTCCCTTCAGTAGAGGAAGCATGAAAATTTTTGTTAATGGTTCACTATATTCAAAACAAATTTGTTTGAAAATTTCTTAATATCAGACTTTAATAAAGACACAGTATAATTGACCAAATAGAAGAGAGGATTTGCTCATATTTTTATTGAAAAAGAAGAAGAAACAACATATACCCACCACTTTGACAGCAACTTCCATATTGTTCTTCTTGCAAATCATTCTTGTGACAGTACCAAAGGCACCTTTTCCCAATGTATCGCCAGGAATAAAATCCTGTTAATGAAAAAAAAGAACTTATTTTACTTTTTTTTTAATGAATCAGCAAAAAAATTATTAATCCAACTTAATATAGTAAATCCGAGCAGGACCAGTTGAATAACTTTTAATAACCATACAAACAATATTCCTCAACAATAAAGGTAACTAAATAAAGGTAACTTTCCATTCAAAATAAAATAACACTCTTAACCCATCAGTATTAACCCACCAATGAGCCCCACCCCCATGTTCTTTCTTTCTCCTGTGCATAAGCCTCTGAATCCAACATTTATATTTCTAATATCAGAGTCATTTGCAATACCTACTTGTGCGACTGCCCCAAAGCCGACCGTTTTGCATAGTTCTGCAACGAACCCTCGGTTGACACCCTGTACTAATGGTTGAATGTACGTTACATTCCATTTTTCTTGTTGGAATATCAATTTTAGATTTGTTTTTTCCGGTTGTAATTTTCATATTTCTATTTTTATAAATGTTTTTTTGCATACTGACAGTTATAGTTTTAATCCAGCAATCAAGTTTTTATTTAACCCAAAACTGTTTTTGACAAGAACCAGATTTTTTTTTGCCCTGACCGTTGTATTACTTAAGTGCGCAGGTTTTAATTTATATTCCAGGAAGTATTTATTTATAGATCACTGATATATAAATAAATATTTTCTGGAATATATATATAAACCTAGGGCTGTCGTTTGAACAATAGAAATCCTCATTGTATTATGAAAGGAGCTTATTTTCAAAAAGGAAATGGAAGCTGTATCAAATCACATGCATCAGGTGTAGATCCAGGACGATGTGTCAGGAGGGGTGAATTGTGTAAGTTTGTTTGATCATCCCATATTTTATGGGACAGATACATTTTCCCATATCATTCAGCTCTTAGGAGGGGTTACAGTTTGTATCGCCTTTCTTCCCCCCCCCCCCTCCCTGGATCCGTGCCTGAACAAAGGTGAGTGTTTTCAGCCATAAATGAAGTCAAGGCAGGCATCTTCAGCTGCCAATGAAGCTGAGAAAGATATATTCATCGAGGAATGAAGCAGAGGCAGACATCTTGAGCTGTGAATGGAGTGTGAGCATGCATCGTTAGCTGCAAAATAAATGGAGGCAGATATCTTCAGCTTCAAATGTAGTGATGGCAGATATCTTCAGCTTCAAATGTAGTGATGGCAGAAATCTTGTGACAATCTTTGATCCTAGATCACACATCTCCGAGAGGTATGTCTCCCAAACGAGGAGAAACATCATCATTCTTGTATTAGCATACATGTGTCTTGGCTTCACTGCTGTACCAATGCAACAAGGGAAATTCCTTTTAGTATTGGTACAGGTGGCGCTTGAGGTGCTTCAACTCGTATATGAAAGTCCTAGTATCTTCTTGCTTTTCTGATCTCACTGAGAGTGTGAGCAATACTGCTGTGTTCTGAGTTCTACATCTGTGTAAGCGAGCTGCCAAGAAATTGCTAAGGTCTCTGGAAACTGGACCGAACTTTTGTTCTATGATGATCGTCTTCCCCAGAAGTTTCCTATGCTGAATTACTGTCAGATACTCACCATGCCAACCTGTCACGTAGAACTAATCTGCCATTCTTATCAAACACCCTCGGTTCATCCTCATCAGATGGACTAGTAATACTAATGGGAGCTTATGCACACATCTCCACCAACTAGACTTAATGGAATCGTTGCTGCGACCTGACCCTACCGACACACTTATCGCTCATCACCTTCAACAGGACCCTACGAACTCATCCCAGACTAGTCGTCAGAAGGACCGATTGCTTGTGGACTTCCCTCGGCTCCTTCTGATTTGCAGACACGTGAAAAGTTTAAATACTTTTCTATTCAGAATTCTTTGATTATTAGAAAATCGAATAATTTTTTTTTTGTTTACTGTCAATGTTTTTTTGACTTGTCACATACAGCGATGCATACAAAAAAAAAAGTCAAATTAATTCAACTAAAATGCTGCAATCTTCAGCTGCGAATGAAGCGAAGGCAAAGATATTCAGATGCGAATGGAACGTTGGCAGGCATCTTCAGCCGCGAATGAAGCGAGGTTGATATCTTCAGCTGCAAAAGAATCTGAGGCAGATATCTCCATCCGCAAAGGACCGAAGGTGAACGGATTCAGGGCAATGTGACTCACTGTGTAGATGCATTGTATCATCCTGTATTTTATGGGACAGGAAAAAATTTCTCTCATGTTATTTGGATCTTGGGAGGGACGACCGCTCCCACCATTCTCCTCCCCCCCCCCCCCCCCCGGGTCAGCACATGCCACGAGTAAAGACGGCACTGACTAGTCACGATCTATACAAAAAGTCAAATCGGTATTTAAAAGTACAAAGTAAACAAATCAAAAGAGCCTTACATCGATACTAGTCACGTTACTCCAACTTCGATCCATCTCTATGCCGAGCTTTTGGTTTGATTCAATTAAAATCAAAGGAAAATCACAAATGTCTAAACCCGTTGTCAATATTTACACCAATCTGGGGATTCACGTACAGCAATAATATACCCTTGATCACGGGCATCGTCAAAATCATTTTCAAAATTCGACAAATAAAAGGATATTATAACACTGGAACAAATTAAAACACGATGATCAGAACGTAATGAAAGAACACTGTTTCAAATAACTCGCGGAATGTCAAAATAAAAACAATACAAACATCTGAAAGGTATTTTAAAACAAATTTTTTTTCAAGAAATCCGCTTGAATTTCACACGGTTACAGTCATCGCGAACTTGCAACTGAACTGTAAACATATAACCCGTGTCACAGAGCTGACCATATTTTTCCGAAAAATCCTAGTGCATGCCATGTTCGTTGGCAAGAAAATAGTGAAGTGTTTCATCAAAGATTTTCTGCCATCTATAGCTCACAGATCACACTAATGAATAGTTTTTCGTTTTTTTACTAAATAATAGGTGACTGTACAAGTATCATTTTCTGCTTGTGACTTAGCTGGGCGAATCACGTTGCGCAGACAGGAAACCTGCTCCTAGGAAAACCCGGCTTGACTGTTTTTCAACAGAGAGCAATACGCCTGACGACAGCGCTTTACGTCGAGCGTAATTGGCCGACTGCTTCTGAAGGAGTCAAATGCGTCGTGCGCCGCGCGGTTTTGCCGATATTCTCTTCACTCCTGTGTGTTTTCTTTTCCTTCCCTTCAAACCGGAGCATGCAGACGACAGAGTAGCTGATGCCAAAGCCATACACTTTATATAGTCACCCTGATCTGATGCGCCTCGCTAGGAAAACACAAACGTGTAGCGTGATTATATAACACGTTTCTGTCGGCGCGAATTAGTCTAATTCGGTTCACGCTGCGCAACAAACCTATTCCTAGGAGCAGGTTTCAACAGCGCACGCAGCGTGAAAACGCTCATTGGTAAAAAAAAACCTGAAATTTCAGGTTTTTAACCAATCAGCATTTTCACGCTACACACGGCGCGAAAGTTCTGCTCCTAGGAAAACCCGGCTTTTAGGTTGAGATGAACTTGGAAGTCTGCGATGGAGGATGATGATGATGATGTCAATAAGGACTTGATGAAATATTATCATTGATAGAAACAAGAGATAAAACTTTCCAGTTTTTCTACGATTTCACTTAGAAATTTCAGAAAAATGAAAAAATAAATTTGAACTTCATATATTTTTTTTTTATAAAAGCTAAAAAGACGGAACATAAATAACATAATGCAAATGATGTTGTGACGTCATTCCATGAATTCTGGGCAATCAATGGTTCTCTCTGGATCGTACGGGATATCAAAAGGATCCGGCAACGAAGTCGGTAGATCAGTTCAAGGTTTGTTTCTGTGCGCGCGCCCCAGTGTAGTCTGTTGCGAGTTTATCCTTATTATCAGTTTTGATCACCGGGATAAGAAGATTACAACCGTAATTCATTTTTTTTTTTTTTACAATTTCCAAAGTTTCACAATACGTACTTCAGACGACGCCTTCTTCCTGTTATTGCGACAATCAGGAAAGAAAGACACTTGCCAACTTATCTTCATTGAGTTCGGATTGAAATTCTATGGCAATGAAGGCTGTTTGTGTACTTGTCGGTGAAAAAGTTAAGGGCACCGTTTTTTTCACTCAGAGTGTAAGTTTATTAATGGAATTAATTACCCAACTACATCATTTATTATATATTTGATGTGTGCGGATTCTTTCCTAGGTTTGTAACTTCCGTGTTGCGAAATTGCATTTGCAACAAGTTTGATTTATTCACGATTCGATTTGTCTGGTTATTTTGTGGATTGTAATTCAGTTTCGTGATTTCTGTAACTCGGGGCCGCCCCTTTAGGGGCCGGGCCCTGGGAAAATATGAGATTGAATAGAAATTCCAGAGTGTCCTTGAACCCAAGGCTTTCCTACATGGGCCCCTAAATTAGATACCTTCTTTAGCAGGGCCGATTCAGGCTGTAACTTTTTAAAGTGTAACCAAATAATTTGGTGAAAATCGCCCCTTCAGTTGAAAAATACTAAAATAATAATACTAATAAAAATACCCTAAAAATGTACTCTCTTCAGTTGGCGCCTTCTGCGGATGCACAGTTTGCAGGATTCAAGATTTAGCCCTGTTCTTTAGTATGTTAAGCACGGTCCACAATTCCCCTTGCATGCCTCTTAATACATGCATAACGTGCCCGCACAAACTTAGAACTATGAAAGAGACCCTGCCTCCTGTGGCTCTAAAGGGCAGTCCTGTTTCTTTTTTCTTCTTTTTTTTAAAATAAAGAACATTTGGTTCACTTTGTATATGATCAAGGCAGAGGCATACATAGGGTGGGGGGGGGCATGTGGACTGACCTACCTTTTTATATCTTGGGTAAACTTTGGGGCCCTGTGAGAAATAGGGCTCTCTAGAATTTTTTTCCCACATTAAAAATTATGGGAACAGGAGAGCTGAAATGGAAACTTATCCAGGTGACAGAGCAAATTTGTTTCTAGTTGTAGTCCTGCTGTATTCTTTCCTGTATTAGTAGTTCTAAAATACGTTGAGGGCGCTTGAAATTTTTTAGACTTGTTAAGCATTCGCTTTATGGTTTTATGTGAGTGGTTGTTTTTTTTTTTTAGAATTGTACTGGGGGGGGCATACCCGGATATGACACCTTTTGTGCAAGGTGATCTTAATGGTATCATGGGTCTTGGGGGGGGGGGGTGCAAATGAATGTTCTAAGCCTAATCTTAACAGATGAAGTGTCAGCAATCCCAATCTTGAAACTTGTATTTAACGTTATTTTCCCCCCACATTATGATCTCGTCAATTGAAGATCCCTCTGTACATCTAGAGCTCCCCCGATGCAGATGCTACTGGGAATTAGTCAAGGCTGCAAGAAAATTTTGAGTCAAAGTTTAATGTTAATTTAAAATTATTGGATTATTAAGTTAATAAATCAAATTTTAAATTTTTGATTATAATTAATACCCTAGATTTTGATGTGTTCCCTCCTGTTCGTAATTCCTAATGAACAAGGGTAGCCATCTCCTGGAAGCTACCAGCTCAAATGGTATGCTGTGGCATTCTGACACTATGATCAAGGTTTCCATTTCATTTTTGTAAAAGCTGTTTAGAAATATCAAATGGCAGAGAAAATGTCATTAATATATATGTATAATAGGACAATCACTTACCTAGCACATATTGGGTTTTGCCAGGTAAGTGATTGTCCATGGGTTGTCAGATTACTGAAAGGTAATTGAAGAGTCTTTTTAAATACAGACGAATCTTTATAATGAACTCTGAGAAATCACGTCGTTATGACGAAATTTTATTACGAAAGAATTGTAGATTTTTATACATTGTTCTTATATAAATGTATCTGAGAGATTGGAAAAGTATTTGTTATATAGCAGAGAAAAATCTTGTTTTAACAGTATTCTTAAAACGTGAATGGACTAATACAGAATTCTGCAAATATACACCCAATGTTTTCCTCAGGGGCGTCATTTCAATTTTTTCCAGGGGGAGCAAAGAACATGTACTTAATGTATGTATATATATTTGTATATATATGTGTCATTTTTAGTGTATTTTCAAAGGCTGGGGACCCCCCCCCCTTTAAATTACTGGCCTGGTTTTCCTTCTTTTGCACTTGAAGGAAGTCCATTTGAGAAAAATGCTGGATTATAATCCACTGAATATTCTTATGAACGATAACTAATAAATGTGTTATTGGTAACTTGTTCAAATGTTTCTTAAATTTTTTTTTTAATGACAACCTTAATTTCAATTAGTCTCCAGATGGACCCGTTCATATTACTGGTGAATTAAATGGTTTGAATGAAGGGTTGCATGGCTTCCATGTTCATGAATTTGGAGATAACACTAATGGTAATTATATTTATATATTGATAAAATTATGTAAAAAAAATCCTGATTTTTATCACTAAACTTTAAATACCTTTTTGAAAAATTCCAAAGTATATGAATACTTAACACCTAGTTTTGATAGACTGGTCTGAACATCATTTAAGGAATTATGGCATGAACGTGTAAAATTTTTTTGGTCGTGCTTCTAACAAGAACCCATCATGCGGTTGATGTCTTGGCTGTATTTATGTTGCAAAACAAGACATCAATCAAAAATATAGAATAAAATAGTGAAAAATAATTTACAATTTTACTGAATAATGTAAATAAAGCAGAAGTTACTAGGCATTTCATGTTTATCTGTATGGCAGAGGTAAAGAGCACTATTTTTGTCAATATTGAGATAACTATTAATTTGCAGTACGTTTGTTATAATATATATGTGTGTGTGTATGTGTATATATGTATATGTATGTATGTATATGTATGTATGTATGTATATGTATGTGTATATATGTATATGTATATGTATGTGTGTATGTATGTGTATATATATAATGTCACTAAGTGCTATTTAAATATATAACATATTTACTCTATAAAACAAGTGAGCTCCATGGAAAGACATATTAAAGAAAATCTATAAACAGCACTTTTGTAAAATTTTCCTTTTCGTGACATGGTGTCCTTTACCTATATTATATAGATATAAAAACAATCTTTTGCATATATGTTATACTTGATAGTTTATGCATCTTATTATTTTTTCTCTCTTAAGGTTGTGTGAGTGCTGGAGCACATCTTAATCCATATGGCAAAGAACATGGAGCACCTGAAGATGAAAACAGGTAACACTAATTAAATACATTGGTAATTGGTGCTGGTTGGTTCTTAAGGCTCCAACCATTGGCGTGCTTTTAGGAGTTTTGATGGAGTTTTTATTTTATTCTGTTAAGAGATTGACGCTAATATTCTAATAACTCCAAACTTTGTTTTTTTTATTGTAGACATGTTGGTGACCTTGGCAACATAACGGCTGGTAGTAATGGCGTAGCTCCTGTCAACATTACCGATAAGATTATATCATTGACTGGTCCACATTCCATTATAGGGCGATCAGTTGTTGTAAGCGTTTTTTAAAATTATTATTAATACATATTCAAAGTTACATTTGTTTTTTTTTTTTTAATTTTCATTGACCATAGAGCACTCCATGTCTCGGGAAAAAATAAAAATAACTATTGAATATATAAATTGGTGTAATTTTACATCTATCGCAGAAATCTAGTTTTTTTTCACAGGTAACACAAAATAGGAACCTTTATTTAGATAATCCTAACAATTGATCTCTAATATTACTAATGTGCATTCTAATTCAGGACCTGACAAATCTCTGGTGCCAGGTTGCCATTGCGATTAAAAAAAATATACCTAAAATCTTCAGTATATGATAATTAAATTACAGTATAAGGACAGGAAAATTATTGAATCTATTAGTGTCCCAACATAGAAGGGAGTCCCTATTTGAAAGAAAAGTTAAAAGAAACATTGTTGAACTATTTTTCTGGAAAAAAATACTTTGCTCTTAAAAACATTTAGCTAGCACCTAGATTTTTTTTCTAATTTGTTAAGCTGTCTTAATATTTTAATTTCATTGCAGGTCCATGCTGATCCCGATGATTTGGGAAGAGGTGGGCATGAATTGAGCAAGACAACTGGAAATGCAGGAGGCAGATTAGCATGTGGTGTTATTGGAGTAACAAAATAGGAACATAGTTGTTTTATAGTGGGTGTAAGCTCTTCACTGTCAGTTTCAAACAGAAATAAATGTCAGTTGAATAAATGTTAACGCATGTGTTTTTCTTTAGTTCTTTCCCCCCATTTATCTGAGCTTTTTATTAGAATGTATTGTATGTAGACATGTGAGGGTAGTTCAATATCCTTTAGATATATCATTTTAATTACCTTGCATATCATTTTTAAGAGACGTCTCAATTGAATAGACGTTGCTTGATTGGGAAAAAGCAGGTTTTCAGTTCATGATTTTTATCTTGCTCTATATTTTTTCTGACAAGTAAAATAAAAATTTAACTTCTATCTTTTTGTAATGCATATTGGAAATGCAATGAATTTGGCTTTGGTTCTTATTTAAGCAGAATATTTCGTAAAGTGCTGTTTCTTAGAAATCAGTCATTAACATCCATTGGAACACTTACATTGTCAAATTTACATATATACAGATTATTCTCTGAGAAATGTCCAAAAGAAACTATGAAACACGAAGAATTTTGTGGCTCATTTCAAAAGTAAAATACAAAAAAAAAAAAATCTTATTTCATTGATAACGTCATTGATTCACGTCAATAAAATACCTTTAGAAAAATATTTGTTTAATTTCTTTAAAAAAATTGGTAAAATTTAAACTTTTCTGAATGATGCTGAAATAAATTCTTAATTATTAAATGAAAATTTGCCAGGTAAAATAATTTTTTTTTTTTTTTTTAACATAGAGAACAAGAATAGACTAATTAGAAAATCTCAGTCTTGAAAAACTATTAAAATGTGACTGGGTAACTTTTCTGTAAGTTACCCAGAAATTCAATTCCCATTCTTTTGGGGGGTGTACTGAATTTGAAATGCTTGTTTTATGAAAATGTCAATCGGAGCGGAATTTTGTTTAAGCAAAATATTGGTTATAATTAAATTAAAAAATTCTATGGCAGATTAAATTATTTCTTTTGGACAGACAAGAATTCCTTTTGGCAGATGTCACATTTCAGTCAAGACTTTAATCATATTCAATATGGGAATATCTGTTTTTGGCCAATGAAACTCATGAATCTTGCTTGAAATCAAATACAATGTAGTTATTGCTATTCTGTTTATAATCTAATTTACATAGTATTACCATATGCTTAAAGACCAGGGGAAACGGGTATAAAACAGAAGCATGCAAACATCTATGCTACATTTATTTTTAATACGCAAGGATCTTTCCTGACAATTTTGAGTTCGATTTTTGTGGTGGTGAATTTCAGACCAGTAAATTAAATACAAGATAATATAGGATACAATTTTTCCAAGACCAAGTGTAACAAAGGAAACCGTTATTTTTTTTAAATGTTTGAAAATATTCCCTCGGGCTTTAGAAGAAAAAAAACGCATATCCTGTAAAACGCAATAGTAATTTAGATTAAAATGATTTTGTGGGGGAATGTTTGAAAAAAAATTAGATATGTGTGAAATATATAAAATTTATTGAATAAACATGTGAAAAACATTTTGTCTATGCGTTGAACTATCTACATGTATAAATGCTTCAATAAAGCAGTTATTCTTACGATGTCAAATTATTTTCTAGTTAATGTATCTAAGTCAAGGCTTGGAACTAGAGGGATAAGGCAAATTCTAAGAACAAAATTGAATATTGTGTTTGCGTTTCCCGTCAAAAAAAGTCCTAATTAAGGCTCTTGTACGCTTATGTTTAATACTTTTGATGTCTTTAAAAATCTATCACAACTATGCTTTCAATTTGTTCAAGATTTTTCCATCAACTTGTCCATTGGATTTAGTTGGAACAAAATATAAATTTAACAAAAATATTTTTCTTCCTAGGTTAGCAATAATTCAGTGGTGTTTGGTCAGAATATATATATCTCAAAACAGTGATTTTGAAGTCAAGTATTTTCATTGTCATTTAAAAATCGAAAATAAAGCATACACACAAATGAAAATATACATCAGCATGCTTAGCTGTACACACGTATTTTTGCACGTATCTCGTTTCTAATTGGTTATAATTAGCAAGACACTTTTAGATCAAAGTGTTTTTTTGTGATATCTTCTGACCAAATACCACAGAATTTTTTTTGTAAATGGCTTCACAACAATGCAAGCTTGTGAAGATTTATTTGAAAGACCTAATAATATACTCACTATCCAGTTGTGCCATCAAAATTAATAACTTGCCACATTTTCACATGTTACTGAATTCTGTTAAAAGAATCTGTGATTCATGTCTCAAAATTGTTTTCACATGCATGTCAGTCACATAGCAACTTTTATGCATTGGAATTTTTCAAAATCTTGTTGCTCTAAGAGAGACCTAGGTTTTGGTTTCTCTTATTCTCCAGCACATACTTTGAAACATCCATATCTTGAATTTCATTAACTTTGCAGATATGTGATCCTCTCTATCTGTTGCAAAAAATTGTTACGCGACCACTCTGCATACAATTATATAGTAAATATCCTGTATTCATTTGCTTTCTGAGACGCTTCTTTTAGGATCAGCCCTTATAAACACATATTTGTGTATTAAAAGGAAAAGAATATTCGTAAACAAACATTGATCAAAATTTTAATCAAATGTTGTAAAGTAGAAAAAAATATGAAACAAGATTGAAAATGAAATCAATAAATTTGGCATCTTGAGAAATTTTACTGATAGGATTTTTTCCACTCTTGGTATAAGACTTCCAACGAAAAGTTATAAAGAAATTGTCACAATCAAAAATAAAAATTTTCTCCAACACACACATGGTTATAGAAGGCACATGAATTTATCACATATTTACAACCAACTATTTGATTGCAATTGGTCTTTGAATATTTATCACTGTTCATCTATTGTAATGCACCCATACAAAGTCACTCGCTTTCAATTGCTTAGATGGTTCAATCCTTGCAGGTCTACTTGCAGTGACTGTCTTCAGTTGACCAGCCTCTATCGTTTTCCCTCGAGGCAGCAGTTCCTTATGCATCAAATGGTTATCTCTCTCTGTTGCAGCTGCTGCTGCAGTCATTTCTGGACATGATCCACTCGGGGATGTTTTCCCACTTTTCTGAAAGAGGATTTGAAATAAATTATAGAATTTTCATGGAGCAAGTTTTTATATTATGGAAATGGTTTATACAAGCTTTTCTATGCAAACACTAAAAACAGGACACAGCCATAGAGTGAATGCAGAGGAACCCATAAAAGACTATCTTCAGAATGGCCTTTTGAAGAGGTGAATACATATATAGAGAGAAAATGTCTGAACCACAGAAATAATTGGCCCTATAGGTAGATGTCTTCCAGATTTTACTGTGTGTGCATTCTTGGAATTCTCCAACTGAATCTCTGGGCAAAAACCAGCTGCTACTTAAATCCCATGACTATTGCTGAACACCTGCATAGAATGCCCAGTGAGAAATATTTTTTTTTTATAATTCTATGCAGTTTAAAAATTGTGATACTATTTTTAATCATTTTGGGATCAATTACCAAAGTCCAGAAAAGATAGCTATAAACCCAAAAAGAAAATTAAAGGAAGTGAAAAAAGTGGCTTTGTACAAGAGTGGTTCAATCTGACTGACTGGCATAGTTTTATTTTATGAAATTCTAAGGGAAACAATTTTGGAAATTTTTAAAGTTTTTCAAAAATTGGTCTTAGCAATGAGCTTGCCTTTCTCTTACAGCTAGGGTCACACGTCAAGCCTGGTCCAATAGTCATTCGCAGATATTCCAATGTCTGCTCATCCCCTGCTACAATGAAGTACCAGCAGCATAAGCTGGCTGCACACTGACCCAATATTTCTTGGCGACTATTTGCTTTCAAAACACTTTGTGTTATGACTTAAGGGTTTTAACCAATGTGGGGCCACAGATGGAAGGTGGCTCATTTGACTTGGAGTGGAGTCTGGAAGATCCTGATTATTCTCTTCTATCAGCCTGTCCCATACGTTCCAAGGTTGGTCATGTGTGAGTAGTGTGGCCGTTCCACCATAGGCAATGATCAACAAATGCTGGTTCAATACTCATCACAAGTTTCAGAACGAATTCCTGACAAGTACAGAGGTTTAACTATAATAAAATTGTGTCACAAACTTCATCAATATAAATAAAATGGCCTCTGACCTCAATTTATGTACATTTTGTTTTGTATCTCAAGTAAAACTATCTTTTGAATTTGTTGTTTTTTTTAATAATATGACTTTTCAACATTCCCAAGGCAGTGTCTTCCATTCACTTCAGATTACTGAGCACTACCATGTAAGCTAACATCTAAATAAAAAAAACCGATAGAATTCAGGTTTTACACTATCCACAATTTTCTCAGGGAAATGAAAATATAATAAATGAGCGAGCAATAGTTAAATAAAAAGCATGAAATAGCTCACATTCTTGAGCTGTTTGTGGAACTCAACAATTTCTTTTGCCTTCGATACCATCAGTTTTGAGACGTTGTGATACTCTTGGAAAGCTTCAACATGATCTTGATTATTTTGGTTGGTATTCTCTAGCTTGTGTTTCAAAGAGTCTTGTTTCCTGTTAAATGAACACATTAATCGAACATTAGTTTTGTAATAATGCAGAGATGAATCAAGAAAGGAATGTGGACTCAGATTTAATTACAATTCTAAGTTTACATGGCGAAATTAAAAGGACAAATTAAATTATAATAGACTTATACCAACACTGTCATATCAGAAAGCTCTTTAGCTAGTCTTTTCAGTTCTTTCTTCATTACTTTCACAGTTGTAACATCTTCAAATGATTGAACACTTTCACAGCAATGGTCAGATCGTTCGCTTGACTGGACAGTTTTACACAAACCTGCATTATGCGTTTTCATCATTCCAATGATACTCTGAACGTTTGCGGTCAAGGAATGACTGGCACCAGCTGACTGATTGAAGATGAAAAAATGGCATTCAAATTAATCTGGTATTTACCACATGCTCCATATAAAGCCTCCTCAGCCCTTAAAAGGTCATTTTAAATTTTATTTATTTATGACAGTAAAACTGCTTAATATTATTTTCTACAGACTGGTGAGTATAAATATGTTACTACCAAATTGTCGTCTAAATACTACAATGCGATAACTCAAAAATTTGTGATTTTTAGATAAGTACACAAAATGACACACCTCAGCGTGCACTTCGATATGCTGCAACAACCTAATCTCTCAAATTTGATTCAGCATTATTGAATAAACTAACAAATGAACCACAAGCAAGAAATATGAACATGCAAAACCTGTGTTGATGTAATATGAAAGGTTGTTGAACTAAAATTAACTTCATTGATTAACATTTTTCTCGTATAGATAAGTGTTTTTATTCGTGAAGGCAAAACCTCCTGTCATTTAAAGTAAATGCCTGGTGGCGACTCGGTATATCATATATGGTGCTGGATTTCTCAATTCACTCGAGGCACACAATCAAAGGGTCATTTAGCAACAACTAAATGAAAAACATATTCTATTGGCAAGATTGTTTCTTGCCCAATAAATAATGTATTTATGCATTTATTTGATGTGTTTCTGACTTGCATGATGTTGCTTAATAATTTAAGATTACACATTTTTATTCTTTCAAAGATTTAATAAGCTTTGATAAAATAATGAGCAATTTTTTTTTAGACTTTTTCACTTTTCCTATTAAAATTTCAAGTCCAACAATATTTATGTTGGTGCAGCATCTATTATTAAATCAGCTATTAGGGTATAGAATTCAAAACTTTATACAAAAAATTTGTTTTTTTAATCAGGGAAACCTTAGTGCTCCCATTGTCATACATTGAAATATATGACATTCATATTTATTATAGGTATCTTTTTCTCAGCCACCTCATTGGGCATTTTGCCTGTTGTGGCATTATATCTAAGTTTAGCACCCTATATTTTTCTGCAATTTTTTCCATGCACAAAATCTAGAAGTAGAACAGCTTTCTTTCTGCAGTGTATCTAGGGAGTGTAGGTTCAAGTCTATATTTACTATATCTCCTATATTTCTTTAATCTAGAAGTTTACCACATTTCAATAGCATGCATACTATATATGGGTTATTTTTACATTATTATCATTGAAGTTAAAAAAAAAAGCAAATTTAAATCAACGATTTTTTAACAAAACAAGTAATTTAAAAATGTCTACAACATGAATATTTTATTTAGCTAGGTAAATAAGTGCTGTTTAGTGTCTCCTGTAGGTGACACAAGGACTGAGGAGGTTATAATGAAGACAAAAAATTCCATTCATCTGTGAAATAAAGTATTCAATTTTAAAATAATCATTTTAAATCAGTTGTTTCCAGTAGCATACCTAAATAAAAAAGCTAATAAAAGTTGGCATACATGCCAAAAAATTCACACATCAGTTAATATATTGTTTCGAAACTTACGGCAAACTTTTAATGAATTACAGCAACTGCCATGAGAACAAACTTTAAGCTCAAGCTGTTATTACTGTTTTTTAAAAAGCAATGTTAAAATAAATTTTCTAAAACATTCTGTCCAGCTGAATAAGAAAAAAAGGAGGGATCTCTCCTATTTTAATTCCATACACTTTAATCCGGGGGAAAATACTGATCCTGAAAAAAAGATTTATTGTTGCCTAGTGGGCTGTTCTAATGAAAATTTCCACACAAGCGGTTGTGATTTTTCCCAAAAAGACATTATCGTCAACTCATGTATTTGAGTTAGTAATGAATACGATATTTTGGATACCGTTTGCTAAACATATCTGTGCTAGTTGATTTCACATGTAATTTTTGTTGCATATTGTCATAAAAACAACTTAATTACAAAGTAAATGCTGTTTATTTACATGTAGAAACTAATTTCTTCTAAATCGTACCTATAAAGCTTAACAGCTAGGTCCACTTGTAAAGTAATTCACTGATCATTTATCATTAAATGCTCAATAGTAATTTTATGTTAACGTTCTACGTAAAATTGGGGCTACTTTGCAGCACCCAAAAAAGCAGGATATCAAAAAATTATGATTTTTTTTTTAATCAGATTTTTTAAATTAAAATTAACTGACGGCTTATTGACTGAAACAAATCTTGTTAATCATTAAGAATGCATATTTTCATATCACCTATTTTTTTTCACCTGATCTCTGAAATTTAATTGAGTATTAATGAATAAAGTACAAATTTTTAACAATAAACAAACAAACTACAAGCAAAGAATACAAACACCAAAATTCTGTGTTTATGTGAAATGAAAGGTCATTGAATTTTCTAACCTGTCCCACAATAAATGGAATGTCAGAAAATTTCATATGGTAATGCGAGTGAGGGCTTGTTCTTAATCTTGTGCTTGATCCTTGATGGCCCATCGATGAAGGCATTGAGAAAATACTTCTGGCAGTTCTGGGTATGTCTCTTGTTTCTAAATGCTGCAGAAAAAGTAATAGTTCTCAGTGTGTGCTGAAAAGCTAATTTTAAAATCAATGTGAACAATAGTTTTGTTAAACAAAAAAAAAAAAAACCTGGTAACTCACCTTCAATTTTTATAGGCCTACTTTGCCCAGAAATTTATCTAAACTAATTACCTTTAGATTACTTTAGATTACCTTTCAATAAGATTGAAATATTTTGGAGACTTGCATTGGCGTATTGCAGAATTTTACTGTAAATTTACTTTATTGTCTCTACATAACTCCTAAATGTAATTAAAAATATATCAGGCACACACCTTTTGCGGTTCAGGTTCTGTGCTAATCTTCGCAATTTCAGCCACAGAGTTTTCCTCTACAGTAGAACGAATGAAAGGCAAAGTTCTCTCTGATGTTTGCGTCTCTTTCTGAAGTTTAGTAGGAAACATATCTAAATTATCATAAGCCTGAACTTCTTGTGGTGATGAAGAGATTGTCTTAGGAACACCATTTTGTTGTGAGGATTCGGCTCCAGATCGATTCTGAGAATGTTCTCTTATAATTTTACGGGTGTATTTCAGCTGCAATTCCAATAACCTAGATTGCACATCATCAATAGATAGATCTACACAAAGGAAAAAGAAGACTTAAAATCAATTATTTAGAAATAAAAATGAATGCAGCCCTATGAAATAGATTTATATTCAATTATAACTCAAAAAGAAAAAAAAAGTTGTATTTGTGGATCTAATTGTTTGAGATTTATTTCACACTGCAATATCAAAAAACATTTCACTGCTAAAACAAATTGCAAAGTTTGCACATGTCAAACCATAAGTACAAAACTTAGGCTTGTAAGGTAATCTGACCCTTTGGAGAATTTTATCTTTCCAGCAAGGCCATTCTTAAAATATCCCAATTAATTTAAAATATGATGTAGCACATGGGAAATGGATGCGATATGTATATAAATTCATCCTAACTTTTTTATGTAGAACCAACCCCCCCCCCCTTCCCCTCTGAACCAGTAAAAGTTGAGTATGATGATTGTGTCATTTCATGTGTTTATCATTCATACAGTCGAATCTTGTTTTAATGAATACCGTTATAGTGAAAGTCTACTTTTTGCGAACACGTTTCTAATCCCCAGATAAGTTTAGATAGAAACAATGCAAATAACTGGAATTCCCTTATAATGAAATTTTGTTGAAATAAAGTGATTTTACCGGTTTTTTGGAGTTTATTATACTGGGATTCAACTGTATCTGGCCACGAAAAAGTAGTGAAGTTCTTATGCAGCCTTAAAGAGTGAGAACTTTATGGAATAATTACCAGGTTCAACTTCAGCTTTTGGTTGATACTGAGGTTGTTGTTGACGTTGGGCCTTTGACTCCAGCTCCTTAATTCGTTCCCACAATTTTGAGAGAGCTTTGTGGACTCCTGTAATTGTTAAAAAAAAGTAAATGAGTGATAAGATAGAACATGAAGAGTGAAACTTTATTGAACATGAAACAGTTGCTGTTCTGTTTTCGATTCCCTGTATCCCATTCTTCCTTATTTTTGCAAAAGCAGATGTTTTGCCAAACATAGGAAAATTACTCTGGGACACTTTTCAATACCACACTTTCTTATATGAAAATATTTTCCCCACTAAAAGCTGCCACCTATTTGTTGTCGAATTTTTAATGATTGATAAATACATTTGCGTAATGTAAATGTATTTAGCTATTTATATGGATAGCATTTAATATATTCACGTGTCATTAGAATATATTTTATCTTCATTTGTTTTCAATAATTATTTTTTCCATTTTTGTAAGTTGTTTTCAAGTTCTTGTGCACCCTTTTAATTATTCCCTATTCCCCCTTAGGGAGCTCACCGCACAGGCTGGGAATCACTGACTGACATAACATACATGTGTCCTAAATCACTAAATCTTAGAAAAATTAATTCAGGTAATTAATTTAGCAGCCCACCCCTAAATACCAGAGCCAGGACCATCTTAACAACCCCATAGCCCCAGGACAAAAAGATGTTTTCAGGCTCCAACCTAGCAACCAATTTACACACTTAGGATACTCTACAACAGGGTTTTCAACCACTGCACTGTGAGAGGATCGTAGGTGTGCTGCAACAGTTTTTTAAATAAATTGACAAAATTATTTCTAAAGGAGTCCAATATCATTTTCATAACTTATCATTTTGTTTGAGAAATGTTAATTGTCTTTTTATTACAATTTAGGGAACAATTTAGCTATAAATTATTTTGTCTAAGTAATTAAATCATTAAAATTGTATATTTTTAAAAATTTCAATTCAAGTGTGTCACTACACTTCAAGCATGCAGAGTTGAAGAAGGTTGAAAAACTGCTCCAGAAAATCATAGTGACAAATCTCATTATCATGAGATCCTTATCCCTCTATGCACTTGAGGTCCCACGGGTAGGCAAGGCTGCAAATAGATACTCTGTTAGTTACGGCAAGGATTCATTTTGGATCCCCATGCAATGTTAAAGCAGTACGCAGCCCTGTCTGGGAAAAAGTTTCTTTCATAGGTCTCTTTTAAAATACACCCCCCCCCCCCCGATAAAAATAGCACCATCCTGGAATGGAGCCGTATCAGCACCATCCGCTGTGGGGGAGGGCACTTGTAACTCACTTAACTAATCTAATTATCATGAGCACCTCTACGCACTTGAGGCCCCACGGGTGGGCAGGGCTTCAGCTAGATACTTGGTTAGCTAGAAAAGCATTCACTTTGGATCCAGTGTAATGTTAAAGAAGCAGTAGGCGGCCCTGTATGGAGCTGGGCTACTACGCTGAATTTTTTTCACAGATGTGTTCAAAATACGATGAAAAATTATAACAATAATATCCATCCCGGTATGGGGAGCCCTGTCAACCTCCTCCACGTGGGGTGGGGGGAGGCGATCATGTAATTCAGTTGTATAAACACTCACGTTCACTTTCCGAAGCATGATAACCAGGTATAACACGATCAGGAATATCACCGATTTCATCCATCCTAGCAAAAAATAAACAAATAGTTTTGATAATTAATCAATAATTCATCGATCAAGTAATCAAGTCAAATCGCTAAACATGCCGAACTTGATTTACTCAAATAATTACTTCGAGTCTTGTTTTGTTGTTTTTTTTCCCCGGTTTTTAAAAAAATCCGAATAACCACTTTTCGCGGGAGATTTGACGGAAGGTAAACAAAATTGCTTGTTGCCACACACGCCAAACATAAAAAAGTAGCAATGAGGGGGAATAAAACTTGCAAATTCGATTTTCCTCAAAGTTTTCACATAAAACACGGATTATTTCCATAAAGTTTTTGAAAAAAACCAATAAAATTCACATTAGCAACTTTTTTGACATTGGTCAAGGAAATGACTGAATTTTATTGCTCACCCACCACCACCATCACTGGATCTTGCATCATGATCACCATCATCATCAAAACCGGTTGTGGTAGATGTGTGTGCAATAAAATTGAAGCCAGAAAGCCGGATATTTCTTTTTGTTCTTCCGTCTTTCATTGCGACCGGTTTGGTTAGGATTACGAGGAATTGTCGGTCATAAATAGGTAGGGTTTCCCCCACCCATTGTATTTTTTGCACTTCCGCAAAGAAATTCAGGGTTTCTTGTCGCATTTATAATACCCTTTCCAGACACAGTTGCATTTTTCTGTCTGAAGTTTTCCGTCTCGCGTGAAAGAAATGGCTCCCGAATTGACCAAGCCCGCACCCGATTTCTCGGGCGTCGCAGTAATCAACGGCGCGTTCAAAGACATCAAACTGCAGGATTACAAGGGCAAGTACGTGGTACTGTTCTTCTACCCGCTGGACTTCACGTTCGTCTGCCCGACCGAAATCATCGCGTTCAGCGACAGGGTCGAAGAATTCAAGAAGATCAACTGCGAGGTCATCGCCTGCTCTACGGACAGCCACTTCAGCCATCTTGCTTGGATCAACACTGCCCGGAAGGACGGCGGACTCGGTAAGATGAAGATCCCTCTTCTCGCCGACAAGTCCGCGAAGATTGCCAGGGATTACGGCGTCTACAAGGAGGATGACGGCATCGCCTTCAGGGGTCTCTTCATCATCGACGATTCCGGGAAGCTGAGACAGATAACCGTCAACGACCTGCCCGTGGGCCGCTCCGTCGACGAGACTCTCCGACTGGTTCAAGCTTTCCAGTACACCGACAAGCACGGCGAAGTTTGCCCGGCAGGTTGGAAACCCGGCGATGACACCATGAAGCCCGATCCGGATGGTAGCAAGGCCTATTTCGAGAAGCACTAAGATGGGTTTTTTTTCACGTTTTTTTTTTTTTTTTTCCAAACTTCAATTATGTGTTAGTAACAGTAGCTGTTTTTCTATGTTTTCAGTAACATATACTTGGTTTGAGGAGCATTTTAAGTTTAGATTAAAACACTTTTGTTTTGGTTATTCTGTGTAGGCCTATGTAATTTGTTGTTGATAATTTCTCTATTAGATAGAATTGTTTCAAACTTTTTAGAAATTTGGACATTAGGTCAGGTTTTCGCGAGTTTACCAGTTCGTTAAACCATGCATTTAATTTAGACTAACTGAAGTTGAAGTAGGTATAAATTTAACTAGTTTATCATGGAGTTTACATCATTTTCTAATATTCATTAATAGAAATTATCTGAATAGATATGTGCAGTTGAATGCTGTTAGCGCTAGAAGTTTAATTTAGTTAATGTGATTTTGATATAATACCAAGCTCGTTATAGCATCAGAATTGTGGGGAAACTGGTGGCATTAAATCCAGGTTGATTACATAGACGTAAACTTGTATTGGGCCCCGAAGTCTCCCTTAGGGGCTGTTCAAGTATTATGTAAGTAAATTTTTAGCTATTTTTGACCCCCCCCCCCCCCAGCAAAATTTCTTCATCAGCTCTGCCCCTCTGAATCCTAACTCACATTTTTATAAGGAAGGGGGAGGAGTTGATGACGTAAGCATTATTCAAACCCCCTTCCCCCCTTGTCATCAAAAGCCAGCAAATCAAACCTTCCCCCCCCCCCCCATCGATGACGTAATACTTGAACAGCCACTTAACTCTTCAAGTTACTTCGTCTATTGAAGTTACTTTTATTTTAGCATTGGCAATTAAATATTGTAAAGTTTATTTTTATCAATGGAATATACTTTCCATTGTATACCCCCTATACTTTTAGTTTGCACCTGAGGAAAATCTAAACCTTCATTAAAGGTATGGTATTTTGAAGAGGGTCTTTTGCTATGCTGTTTAAAACCAGTCATTTGGCTATGATGACATATGGCGTCGTGTCAATTTTTAGTCTATATCTCGTGTTACAACTGAATAATTCCTCGTACAGCTTTGAAATCAAATTGCTCGTTATATATATATACGAGGAGTATTAGTTTAATTGATGCCATGGTAAAAGTGTGCACCTAGTTCAATTACCACATGTTTTTTAAGTCTAGGATTTTTTTGGGGGTTCTTTGATAAATTGATTAGCAGGTAAAAATATTTTATACAATTGGTTTTTTAGAATAGTTTCTTGAATTTCGGTTCAATCTCATTAAGACCAATTTCTTTAATATGAAACTTTTTATATTGCACGTGATCAAATAGCTATTGTATTAATTTTTACAAACTAATTTGTTCATGAGAGCTGTTTTGTTTCAACGATATGTTAGGGTCTTTATTTGTTATATATAATTTAAAATGTTTTTTTTATTTTACAAAGAATCTGAAAGGTCAAAATTGAATTTCAGAGAATTGAGTCAGCAGTGAATATGTAGTTTTATCAGCTGTTTTTTAATTAGTATTCTAGGGTTAAGCATAATCAATAGCAGCTATGTTTGTTTTGTAATATATTTATTTACAATAACCCCAGAAGGCATGAAATGCACTTATACTGGAAGAAGAGAAAAAAAAAATCCTTGAGTTTTCTATGACCAAGGGTTTGAGAAACTTTACAAGAATTTTTATACTTACGTTTATATATACATGTGAATAAGTTTTGGATTTGGTTTAGGTTGAAAGAACCTTATATTAAATATAAAAGATTGAATATTTTATATTTGGGCGTAACATGCTATTGAGTCTGAGTCTGCATCAGTGAAAATTTTCAGCAAAAGGAATTCGTGAATATATATACCAGCCTATGTTTGAAATTTGGGCGAAAGAAAAACAAAAAAACAAGGCTTGACGAATCAAAAAATTCTATTTTGGTCACTATGGCAACATGGTGCCTATTGTCACGTCCTATATTAAAATAGTTACATTGTGTAGTTTTGTATTGCCTCCAAGGGTTTGAAGTATGCTATATCCCAGAAAACTTAATTTTTTGAACCAAGGGTTTTTGGATATAGAAATTGTGTGGGGTAAAAGTAATTTGTTTTTCGTGAGCAACTAACAAGTTTAAATAATACATTGCATTTGTGAATTTGGAAGCGGATAATCTATTCAATTTAAGGCTTTTTACACAAGTTAGACTTAATTATATAATCGACTAAATTTTAAGTACTATGCAGTACTATTCTATTGATTATGCTAGACGTTAAGGGCTGTTTGCATCGGTTTTTAGTTTCTAAAATGGTTTTGATTTAGCCGTAAAATTGACTGAAAAAAAAACCTGGTTTACATTCCATCTCCTTGCGTGGATCTTGGTACATCACAAGCAGTGAAATTTGTCCCGCCTGATATATTTTTTAAATAATTGCAGTAAAATTTTTATTTTAGACATCTTACTATAATTTTCAAGTTTGGAATTGAAATTGTGGAATTCTGTAGAAAATAATTTATATATTTTTTCAAAGTTGAATTTTTGTTTTTAAATTTAAATATTGTAAAAGGGTCTTGACATTTAAATTCCTGAATTGTGGGTTGAATAACATCATGCACCAGTAGACGTAGCCTCATATTGTCAATGAGCATTGACTGTTTGGAACAGTTATTTGAGAACTTGAGTGATTAATTTGATTTAAATGCTGTCTTTAAACAGGTCTTAAAACGCAGTGTTTCGCTTAAGCTAGATATGACTGGCTTATCATTAATTGTAACAGGAGTGTGTGTACTGAATTACAGTCAATGTTCATGAGTTATTTTAATGTAAAAAAAATATTTGTTTAAGCATTCAATTTTAAACAATACAACTTTGAATACATAAGTTTAATGAGTAGGTTTTAAAACAAATAGCTAAGTACATATTAACAATAGGTAATGTATTACCCATTGTTAAAATAGTTTTGAGTACATGTGCTTTAAACATACACGATTACTTGTTCAATAATTCTGAACTAAGAGTAATATAACCACTGGCGTATGCAAATAGGGTGGATGGTTTGGGGTTCTAACCCCCTTTTGAGCCAAGATTATATTGTGTAGTAAAAAGACCCACCCCAGAAGGAAAAAAATCAAACCCCGCTCGAGAAAATTCTGCGTATGCTTATGAATATAACTATTCAGGCTCAAAAAATTTTCATGTTAAAGTTGCTTTTATGATGAAGGTAAACTCATAAATCAATGATTAATCAAAATTTAAAGAAGCATTAACAATCACTTTTGTGATTGTTAATGCTTCTTTTAATTTTGATAAAAATTTAATTGTTAATTTTGCTTAAGCAAAAGTGAATCAGTTACTTTGACTTCACTATGCTAGATCTTCTAACACGGGAGAGTAGAAAAAAAGCATAGTATTTAGACCAGCAGTTCTCAACAGTGCTCTGTGTGCATTCACCAAGGGCTCAGCAGCTGCTTGAGGAAAATAGAAACTTATATTTTTTAAATTTACTATTTCTAACCAATAAAATAAATCTAACTTAGAATAAATAAAAAAAATAAGCCCAGGCTCAATTATAGAAATTAGATTAGAAAGGGCTCGGCAAGTCCAAGGTTGAGAATTGATTTAAATGGAAGTTTAAAAAGCCAATCCGTGCAAGTCAATTTTGTCTGAATCACTTGCATATTACAAGTGCCTCTTCATTGTTAAAATTTAGTTGCCAAAAAGCATTGTAGTTGCTTTCTTCATATTGGAATAGTAGATGGTGCCTGAAAGTTTAACCCCTCCATTTTCTTTAAAATCTTTTTAATATTCATTGACTAGTAATATCTGATTACTAAGTGTTAATCTGACCATCCAAGTAGTCACTGAAATTTTCAAAGCACTTAGTCATTGTTGAAGTAAGGGCAACTCTATAACCTAGCATTAGGAAAAAAAATATCTGGGTTGGGCACATTAAAATTGGAGTTGCATACTGTCAAACTAGACGCGACTCAGGCTGTCCCTTCCGGGATGTAAGGCTGGAGTTGCATACTCGCACACATGAATTTAAGTGATTTAAATTTTGTTTCGGCCATCAAAACACTTTCATCGATATTTAGTTTGTATAATCTTGACTCAAAAGCGCTGAAGTCTGTATGCAAATTGAATTAGGATGACTGAAATTATATTTCTCAATTTATTTGAAAACGAAAATTTAACGGGTCTGTGTGCCAAATTTTTTCATTCCTAGAATTGACATCGTGCCCCCCAGACTTCCAAGTCTATCTCCACCTATGACGTCGGGGCAAAATGTCCGTATATTTGCGTGCGTATTTAATACCGTGAAGTGTCATTTTGAGACTATTCTGAGGATCCGCGGGTGTGGCGAAAGTTTGAAAACCAACTGAGCTAGAGAAATCGAAATGTCTCGAATTGTCGCTAGAAGTCATCAAGGAAAAGCGACGTTGGGGGAAAAATGTTAGTGATGTGAATACGTTTTGAGCCTTGAATCGTGTTGGTAGGTATTGACTTAATCGAATTATCTCATCCTCATCATCGGTTTTGGATTCCAGTGCCGTCTTAACGCATGGCCCACCCAGGGCTAAAAAAAAAAATTCGTAGCTACATTTTTTCGATAATTCAATAGGTAGGGCTTCAGTGAAATCACTTGGCCTGCCCCCCACACCATCCCGCCAATGATGGTATCGTTTGTTAACTATTTTAAAGACAATGTCTGGTCTATTTTGGTTGTGAACTGCTCGAGATATAGCGGGAAACCATTTTTTACGAATCGGGGCAGCGGGACTGTTGTGCCCAGATGGAAAGAGATATTGAAGTCGGCGCGATATCATTGAATGCACCTTTTAGGAATGTGCATCTGACGATACCATTGTTTTTGACTTGCATTAGGTACTTCCTGAGATATGAGTGTTTAAACTTAAAGCTTAGTCTCTCCTAAACTTTTGTTCCATTGCCCCCTTAAAAAAAAAATTAACTCTCATTTCCCCATGGCCCCCCCACAAGGGGTGGGCTGACAATTCTCCAGTCCTGGGGCGATTTTCACCATTTTTTGTTTTTTCACGCTTCTCAACCTTTTTTGACTCGAGGAGCCCTTTTTTGTACATAAGTTTTACGGCAGAGAACTTGTAGGCCTCTTTTATTTATCTATCGAATTTACTGATTTATATTTTTCTCCAGTCGCTGCGGAGCACCGGTTGAGAACCCCTGCCCTGGACCATTCCATCGCCCCCGGGAATCGCTGGTTTAAAGGATTTCGTCACGCAATTATATTAGCTAATTGTATACGTATTCATGTCTAAAACGTATTTATAGTGAGTTGATTTCGTAATGCAAATTATAACTGCAAAAAATTTCAACTGCGATTTCCTTGGATCTTTTCTGCTACTTGCAGTAGATTGAAATGAATTTTACAATTTTTTCAAAAATGACTAGGCTGACTTTTTTTCAAAGAGGGGAATACGGAATCTGAAACACATAAGGGCGTGGTAGCCCAAGTCGATAGATACTAGCCTTAAGTACCAAGGGATGTTTAGTGATGTCGAGAGTTCGATACTGGGTTCGTCCGTCAGAAACGACACAACAAGGATTGCTACCGCAGGGAGTCCCTCACCGAGGGGTTAGCGCACTGTCACAAATGACAGCTTGAAGAAAACTGCCGTTTGGAATCGACTACAAATTGTAAGTCCCGGTCTAATTTGCCCTCCTGTGAGGAAAATGACCCTGGTGCGATAATGATCCAATACGTGAAATTGCCACAAGTGGGCGAAGTTGCCAATTATTACAGAAATTAACCAAAAAAACGCCTATGGCGGAAGATGAAGCAATTCCACAAATTATCAATTTTCGATAAAATTTATAAGTGGGTAATTACTAGTGGCCAAATTATACTAGGTGTCCCGGGAAATACGCCGCAGTATTTTTTGCCGTAAGGAGTTCATCGTGAGGTGACATGATTCATAGCCTACGTAAATTTTTTTAATTTTACTAAACTTATTTATAGATGAAAATTTTCATTAAAAAACGATTTTTTTTTATTAATTTTAACGTGACATTTGTGATGTTCATATGATTTTTTGGAAATTACAGGATTCAAAACTCAAACGTACAAACATTTAGGGGAAGTAGAGAAAACACAACAAATCACATAGGAATGTTTGACCGGAAACCTAAACTAGATCAGCTGGAGGACAAACGAAGATTCAGAAAGAACAAGCCAATAATGGGAGGAAAATTTTTTTACTTAGCGATACTTTCTTAACGCGTACTGTTCTCGAATTAAGTTTCACAAGTGATCATAGTTCTTACCATGCACAAAAAAAATAGAATGAACGCGATCATTAATTAGATTGTTTTAATTATAATTTTCATCTGACATTTGATTTTTTAACGGTTTTCTTTTGGGAAATGTACAGGGTGATTCAAAACTCAACGTACAAACTTTAGGGAAGATAGGAAACCCCAACCTGATCAGCTGGGGGATAAACGAAGATGTACAAATGACAAGCCAATAATGGGTGAAAAAAATCTTTATCATGTTCTCTATTATCGCTAAATAATCTTTACATGGCGTACTGTCCTCGTGTAAAGTATCACAAGTGCTCGAAGTTCTTACGGTCTACAGTTATGAATAAAACAAAATTGTGATTGTTTTGTGTTTAACTCCCCAAGCCACTTAAAAAGTTTGTACGTTGAGTTTTACCCTGTATAATTCAATTCTGTTAATTGCAATAGCTTTTCATTTCCCCTCCGTTCCCGATTTTTTTTTTCACATCTGTAATAACTAAATATAATTTTCAAATTTATACAAGTACAAAAAAAATATGGAAAAAAAATTTACCAAGGAGAGAGGAGAATGTGTCTAGAGTGAAAAAATGACCCACATTGTAACTGCAAGTAAATATCAGTATGAAAAACAATGTTGAACGGATAGGACTGAATACGTACATAAAAAAAAAAATTTGGAAACTTTTAAAATTTGTATTTTTTAACGGCAATTTTTCATATTTTGAATCACGATTCTCCCGTAATTTTTTTGAACAAATATGGTCAGGGAGGTTTCCGAATTCCTCGCGTCAGGGGTGAAAAAACCGTGAAATACAGAGCTGCCGGTATCGACCTATTACGGAGGAAAGTTTGTAAACAAACTAAAGTTGGACGCAAGTTTTCAAAGCAGAACTATTCGGTAACTATTTTTTCTTTTAAAATATATGTACTAACACTGATTTCATTGCTTTAAATATTTTTTGTTAATAAGTTTCCTTCAAAAGTTTTTTTTTTTAATAAGTTTTCCCGATTAGAGACGCGGTTTCTGGTTCTCGCAAGGGAATCTATATTTACAGCTATTAAGCATTTACTTTAATTCAAATCACTATTGTCTAATCCACACATACACAATTGATGGTGGGGGAGGAGTACTAACGTATGACCCGCCTAGTTCTTTGGTAACGCATATAGAATCGCTGAGTGGCCCACAGTCCACTCAGCTATTCTCTTACCTCGCAGTAAAGGTGGTTAGCTGAAGTTGGTTTTCTGTGGTTCTCAACTTCGAGGCGCGAATGCCAACCAATCAACTCCATCTGTTGCAAAAGGCGTCCGCGTAAAGCTCGTGACGTCACTGGAGGTTCATCTATAGCAATTGAATACAGCAGGCCAAAGCATATTCAATGGTTATAGGTGAGATGTCCTCCAGTGACGTCACGAGCTTAGCACGGAGGTCTACTGCTATAGATGATGTTGGCCGATCTCTCCGTTAAAGTCTCGCCACAGAGAGCAACAGGCCTACAAATGGTACAAATATTCAATCATTACACTTCACCTCTGAAATATAGATGGCAGCAAGGAAAAATTAGACAACATTAGATATGCACGCTTACATTTCCGGCACAACTCACTAGGTAGTAAATTTCCCATGGCGATAGACCTGAGTTGTGCTCAGTTTGTAAGAAAGAGGCTTGGTAAAACATCAACCGTGGGGGCCTGTTGGAAGTGCCTGGTCTGTTGAATCTTCACATGGGAGAAATATTTTAAATCTTGTGTGTGGCTTACACTACTTTTTTTTAAGTATTGTTTCCATAGGAACTGTAATAAAAATAATTTGTATACATCTTTTCATGTATATCCTCTATACCTGTGTTTCTCAATCACGGACCCTGAAATTCATATCGGGTAGCGAGTGATTAGCTGTTTCATTTTTCTTCATTCATCTTCTATTGATCGTGTGTTTGACCGGCATTTGACTCCAAAAAATTAATGAAACCGTGCCGAGGGCTTGAAAAGGTCGAGAACCACTGCTCTATATACTCTATGTATAGCACCGTGGCCTTTAACCCTCTGTCCGGCACAACTGATGTAATAGGCATAGCGTTCTTTTCTAGATTGCACTAGCGTTATTGAGTAGCTGTCTCTTAATCTAGCCAGGTTTGAGTGCAGAACATTCAGTTCACTCAAAACCTTACTGAGTGTGGGCCCACATTCAGTACATGGTTATTTGCCCTTCTCGACATATCCTCCTGGATCCATGCCTGTCATTAAGTGATTTTATTCTGTCCATTTTTCTGTTACCATCAACAACACCACCAGCTGTAATCATTTATAACATGCACACCAACTACTATGGCTTGTGTCATTTTTGATAAAAAAACAAATGCACACACTGTGGAACCTGGGCCATCGTATTTCTGCTTTCCCCGTATTTCTGCCCATGCTGACCAAGAAAAAATATCGGTGAGAGGTTATCATTATAAATCGAGAGGTAGCATTATAATCATTCACAACTAAATTTATAGTGTTGTTGGTGTCTCTTAATTGCCATTGTTGGTACTACCATAGAATACAGTTATAAGTATTTATTTGCGACAAAAAGTTATAATTGATGTATAAAATTCAGTTGTTCTATACTGTAAAGTGGTATAAAGTACTTTTGTGTACTACATGGAAAGTAGCTTCATGGCAGCTTCATTTACGAATTCAGACAGTAGATAGTGCAAAATACTGATATAATACACCCTCAAAAGAAGGAACAAACTGATGAGGAATTTGAAAATGTATCAAAGGTGATTCTGAATGAAATATAAGTAATATATCTAGAAAATATCTGTTTCCTCGATATCTTGTGCTGAGGGAAAAAAACAATCTCTAGGCTATCTTTCTCTACCAGTTACTGATGTCTGTCTCTACTTCAGTGCCTTGTGCCACAGTGCAAGAAATAAGGAAGGCAGGGGTCATGTCTCTGGTGGTGTAGAAGTGGGGTAGCGCCCGAGTGGTGTGGTGGTAAGATGCTTTTCTTCCACCGTGAAGGTTGCTGTCACGGGACCCGGGGAAGAAAATAGATAAGATTTTTCCCCTAACGAGCTTGAAGTGACCATCGATATATATGGTACCTTCATTTCCAACCCAATTCATTAATGCCGTAAATTGCAATATAGCAATATTGCCAGGTTTGGTAGTAGTAGTGGTGTAGATGGTAGCATGCTTGTCCAATTTGCATGAACGCTGGGTTTGAGTTCTGGCAGAGACCAGATGAATTTTCCTTCAGAGTTCACTTTGGCATAATATCCAGAAAATATGTTACCTTAATAAATATCGTTGTAGAGGGTTTTAAAATGTCAAAAAACGTATCGTTATAGAGGGGGTTTATCATAGTGAAGGATATCATTGTGTATCGAGAAGAGTTTAATATTAGACTATAGGCAATTCCAAACAATATTTGAAAAAATATTGTGGAGGGATCGAGTATCGTTGTTGTTTCCACTATTTTATAAAATTTTCATTAATTTTCTCCCCAGAAACAATGATGTTCAAGCAAATTGCTTGCCATCTCTTTAAGAGAAGGCAGTGTAAGTTATGCAGTGGGATGCACACTGGTATGATGCAAGCATGGCAAACATTAGAATTTGGCAGCTCAGATGCACTACAACTCAACACAGCAGTAGAAATTCCAGCATTGAGAGCTCCAACTGATATCCTAGTCAAAGTTCATGCATCAAGCATGAATCCTCTTGATGTTATGATGCTAGGTAAGTATTAGCTTTTTTTTATCAAACAATATAATTTTTATGCCTGAGGAGCTGCGGTGCGAAAATTTTTTTTCCAAATGTTTACCAATCGACTGCTTTTACAAGGGGACACCAGTATCGATTGGTAAGGGACAATGCGAGGTTATGGTGTCACAAGGAATTTTTCTCTAATAGGGTTGTTAATAAATGGAATAGCTTACCTCTGGACGTAGTAAATTGTAACACAATGGACACATTTAAAAAGAAAAAATATGATAAACATGTTGGGGTAAATCAAAAAGCTATTCATAATTAGTCTAAGACAACCATAATATTCTTTATGGGAATTGTATAATATTTTATCATGCGTATATATTGTTTATAATTTTTGTGATTGTGTTTTTAATTGGGTTGCTGTATTTTTGAATTATGTGACATCCATATTTGTTATGGGCAACTTTTTCTCAGCCAACTCGTTGGGCATTTTGCCTGTTGTGGCGTTGTATTTATATTAAATGTTCGTTTATAGTTGCAAGTGACAAGTCCAGTGAAAGCAGGCATATAGAATGCATATAAGTTTTGGTTTCGAGTGATAAATAAAATCTGAGATTTATATCCTATCATGTTGAAAAATATTCACTGTGGTTGATAATGAAACTTTTAGATGGGTCCACCATTTTAAGTTCCTCCAGGACAAAAGAACATTTATGTACAATTTCTAGTGTATATTTAAAGCCGGGGAGGGGAGGGCAATCACCCCCTGATGACAGGCCTGCTTTTAGAAAAGAATTTTTTTATACATCAGTCGTTTCTTTTTCACTGGGAATGTCAAGATTTTTAGGTATTGTCTAGCAATCTGAGGGGTATAAATCGGTAAATATTTTGTGATATACAGGTATTGGTGGGAAAAGAGATATGAATCACAAAAGCCTGTATTGAATTTGTGTTTACTTTAAAGGATTTTTTTTTATTAAATTCATTCTTTTATCCAATAAATATTTCAGATGGATATGGTACTACAGTTCTTCATTATTTGCGTGGATTGTATGAACTGTCTCTGACACCTAAACAATTTCCCCTGACTTTGGGCAGAGATTTCTCTGGAACGATTGTTCAGATTGGAAGCCTTGTCAAAAATCTTAAAGTTGGTGATGAAGTAAGTGAGAAATAGGTGTTTTTTTTTTCTTTTAAAATACTTTTGTTTATTTTCTAAAGCTGAAATTTTTTCTTAAATTTTTACATTTTCAATAAAATTTTTCTTATCTGATCTTCAATGAGACCTTTGCTCACCCTGTCATTCAATTGATTGATTGAGGAATGATACCTTTTTTTAAAAAGATTTTATTATTGAACTACACAAAAACTCATTGAGACCCTCCCCTGATCTTGTACGAGTGGGCAAACAATGGGGCATATCTTATAATCCGTTTGCTGAATGTTCTCATGGATACGTATAATGAAAAGCTCTTACATCAAAAAATGTATCTGGTCAATTTTTTTCTCCATAGAGAGCCTATCGTTGCTGACTTTTTTTTCCTCCAAATGCTGTAAATAGGTGAGAAATAATGTTCTCACTCAAACTGTGAAAAGGTCATTTTTGAAAAAAATGTACAAGATTTTCTTTCATTATAGGATGATGATACATTCAATTTCTGTGAGGCCAGGATCGATCATTCAAAAAGGAAAATTACCAGCATATTTAAAATTCTACGGAGGAAGTTTTATAAAATGCGTGAAATATTTAGGTAACAATGGAAAATAAACACCATTGATTCCTTCTCCATGAATTGATTTCTTTATCGAAATGTGTTGCAATATGTCGCAAATTTATAAACAATCAGAGAATTAAAACAGATGAAAAAAGCATCAACAAAAAATATCAACTACACATTTGTTGTGTTTTTCAATTTTTTGTTGGCATTTGTTGTGATAGCTGGATTTCTGGTCCTTTCCATCCGAGACCATTTCATTTTTTTAACTTTTGAGAACGGAACCCATAGTAATCAAAATGATCATAAGGATCAGGTTTATTTAAATTATTGAAAAAATGTTGTTTTCACCAGTTTTTATTGATCTTATTGTATTATTTTATTATATTAATATTGTAAGTGTACATACAATTCATAGTACTCAAATATATTCAAAGTTCCAATTTGCTATAGAAAGGCACAAACATAACCCTCCTAAAAAAATAAGTTTTGTTATAATGAGGAGAAAATTTACAACATTAAATTACTCCTAGAAGAAATATTACCTCAGTTTTCAAGTTTTCTACTTCAGATTTCAAACATAGTTGATGATGACACTACTTGGACACACATACACATAATTTATAAGTTTCGCTAAAACACTTCTGACACTGCTCCCCCACCTTTGAAATTAAAATTGTAAATTCCATATATATGTGATAGATCACGGTTGAGGATGGTTAGTAATGTAAAGCCCACCTGATTAATTTCATAATAAGAAGCAAAAGCTTTTGATGCCATGAAAAAAAAATTCAACTTGCATGCTATTGTTTCAGTCATGTTTGATTGTGCTTTTGTTTTATAGGTTTATGGCGTGATTGGCGCTCAAAGACCAGGTTCTCATGCAAATTACATCACAACTCCAGCCCCTTATGTAAGCATGAGGATTTTTATTTTATAACTGAATTAACTGATTGTAATAATTTTGTTTGTGATTATATATGTTGTAAGACACTAGTGAGAAATTTACATAATCTTCATTTTTCATTATTCCATTCATTCCATTAAAATGATTTTGTAGGTTGCCAAAAAGCCAGAGACTTTGAGTCATACTGAATCTGCATCACTAGCATATGCAGGCCTTACAGCATGGTCTGCATTAAGTACATTTGGTGGTCTGTGTTCCAGTTCAGCATATTCAAAAAGGTTGGCATTGATTTTTTTTCTGAGAATTAAAATCCATTTCCAATCACAGCATTTAATTTCATTCACAATATAATGTCTTGAGTTATGAGTATAATTTGTTCCTGAATTATAATCATGAAAAACCAGTATCTTTAAATAACTTTCTCATAGAGAATGTACTAATAGAGGTCTCTAACTTGTTCCACATACCTACAATGCTAATAATCATTTCCAAATGAATTAGCATTGATACTGTACAATGCATTTTATATAGAACTAGCTGTAACCCTCGGCTTTGCTCACGTGAATTTGGTCATCTGAAAATTGTTCTGCAATGAGTTCCCCCATATAACATTTGCATCCCATTGGGGATTAAATTTTCAGAAATCCTCTCGTAGAGGGATTCTCTGTATTACAAAATTACAAATACTGACCAAATTTCATATTTATAGCTTCTGCTGTTTGGACTCAACAATGATTGTGGTATATAACTTTTGAACCTCCCCCCCCCCCCCTCCACATATCAGATGTTGAATTTTGAAATATCTTTTTTTAGTGAGTTTCTCTACATTACAAACTAAAACTACTGGCCAAATTTCATAATTATAGTTTCAGCGGTTTTGGCTTAGCATGATTTCGCTATATAACCTTTGAACCCTCTTATGACCCTCCCCTCCCTTATGGGTAGAATTTCAAAAATCCTCTTCTTAGTTTGTTTTTACGTCATCAAATAAAACATGTTTTTTTTTCAGAAAAAAATTCAGGCCTGAGTTTCTTGTGTTATTTTACTTTTTTTTGAAATCGTGTCAATCTTTTACTGACTAGCTATATTGTAACAACACATTTGTATACTCATGTGAGAGAACGAGAAAAGACAAACTCGGGACTAAAATAAATTATAGAAAAGGGTCTGTGATTGAATGTATGTATTATTTGGCATTAGTATTCATAATTAGGACGAATTGAAAGGGATACAGTGGTAAGCTCACAATCTAGGCAGACACCAGAGTTTGATAATAGAGCAAATAAGCATCAATATTGGGATTTTAAAAAATTATAAGGGATATGTGAAATCTATCCTCCGAAGGGACCCATAACATTGGTGCCCATGTCTAGCAGACATGGTTGTAGAGCTACAAAATCAACGATGGTTTCTTTCATGGTCAATCAACTCAGAATTTAGATTAGTGAGAGCAAATTTTGTGTTTTTACTGTGTTCATCTACCTTATGTAGTGCCATCAAAGCATAGAAAGCTGTTCATTCATGGAAGGTAAATGACGAAAAGCAAAACAAACTTATTGATGATTTTATCACTCGCGTAAGCAACGTTCACTCAAATTTTTTCATTTTCCCAGTTCCAATCTCTTTTGTTTGTGGGTGGTAAGGCTACCTGTCATATGCACCAATAGTGTGTTTAGTATTTTTGCATGCACAGGATGCATTTTTGATGTACTTAGCCATGCCAGCGAAGCTTTTTTTCTGGAGCGTGCTTCATAGTAGGGGAGGTGCCATAGGATCTCTAATACAAACTGACTAAAGGGAAAAGGATCGATCGCCAGATGTTCTCAACAGAACACTGAACATTATTTGCTACTGAGAGGCTTCATGTCAATTTTGGCATGCCTGGGGCATTGTAATTGAAAGTTTTTCTTTTCCATGATTTGTTCACATGAGTGGTAAGCACCTTTTATGCATCTCTTACAATGTTGGGTGGGAACGGAGCCTGTTTATTATGTATTTTTCTGGTTTGACTGTGCTGCAGTGCTCTAATGTCATCAGTCAGTTGAGCGCAAGATTATTTGCTGGCATCTTTACTGTGAAGCTATAGATAGAATAAGATGCAATAAAATAATTTGTGCTCTACTGATCAAGAGCTCATCAGATAACATGATGGGAAATGAGTTAATTCAGTCTGCATTTATTCCCATACAAAATCATAAGCGATTAGTTGAAGATGTTTGCTTCATTCATTAATGAAATATGGAAAAGAAAAAAAAAATTCAACCTAATTTCCCTGAAATTAATGTTCTGTTTGGTAAAAGATGCCAGTGAAAGCCTTGTGCTTCACTTTTTTCCTATGGTTTTATTTATCTTGATTTGGTTTGTATTTGTTAAGTAATTTCTTCTAAATGAATTTTTTATGTCTTTCTATGTATAAATTCTTAATTATGGATATGGTGATCTGGCAAATACTGTGTTTTTATATATATACAGAGTAGCTGTATTTGGAGGTTCAGGAGGTGTTGGAACTGTTGCAATACAGGTAATATCACCTAGATTAATGTTTGAAAGTTTTATTTGTACCATCATATATTAGTGATCAGCATAGCACTCTCTGACACAGCATTGTGAATCAAAACAGACATTAAATTTTGAAAAATTAGCATGATTTATGTGTCCTAAAACATTTTATTTTGAAAATAATATTAGATGATGGTTCTCCCCTCACTAAATCTATTTTGACCTATTTTTCTCAATACAAAAATTATTACTATTGGATTTTTTTTTAAAATCTTTTTTGTATCCTTTCGATTAAAATTTCAGTGCAAAGAAACAATGTTTACATAAGTTTCAATTTTCATAATTTATTTTTGCCATCAGAATTTTCTGAATATTTCATGTAAAGAACTATTCTGTATTTAATTTATTGAAGATTTTGAGGACATGGGGTGCTAATATCACAGCTACATGTTCAACCGATGCAGTGGATATGGTGCAATCTCTAGGTGTGGATGAAGTCATAGATTACACTCAACAGAATGTTAAGTCTGTATTACAGAGTTCAGAAAAGTATGAAGTGATTTTCTTAATTTTTTCATAAACTGTGTCTTTGAAATTGCTCTTCTTAGGACTTTGATTAGATAGTGATAATTCTTGTGTTTTTAATTTTTATTTGCTGGCAGACGTTTAAAAGAATTCTTGAGTATACAGTAGAACCCTTATTTAGCAAGGAGCTGAGAACCAATAAAAATACTTGCTACATTTGTATTTAAAAAATGTAATTGATGAAATTAAGTGCTTTAGCAAGTGCGTGTAATATAATATCGCTAGTTGACCACTGTTAAGTAATACTGGTTGTAATTATTTCAGAAATGTTGAATACCTAATAAATAGAAAACAATACTTTAACTAAGTAAGATTGATGGAAAATAACTCAAGTTCACAGGCATGCACATTAGTAGATTTCTTCTTAAATTCTTATTGATCATCAACGCCCCTTTCCCTCATGGAACCCAGTACAAATCTCGGCAAACTGTGAGTCTAGAATGAATCTTAAGGTTTTTTGTTTTTCAGTAGAAAAGAGCTCGTGAAAAATCATGGTAAAAAAAATCTATCAATTAGTTGATGAAATTAATCTCAAGTTAATAGTCGAAGCAATTAAAATAACTGCTATCTCAGGTTTGTAACATTGAACTACCCGCTTCCCCCATGCGTACTATAAAGTTCCATCAGAATAAAAAAATATTTTTTCTTTCACAGGTTTGATTTTATATTGGATACAGTGAATGGTAAAGCTTATGAGCAGTGCTTAGATTTATTGAAAAAATGGAAAAATGCCAAGTATGTGACAACTGTATCACCGACACTCAGAAATGCTGATCAATATGGAATTGTTCAAGGAACAATAAAATCATTTCTGGAAGCAGCTACAGATACTGTTGCGGTATTTATTAAACTCACAATTTTTATTCAATTCGAAACAATAAATACAAAATTACAGGTACAAAATAAATGCAGAAGCACGATTAGAATACAAAATTAAAATTATTATATTGTAATAATTGTATTGTAAGTAGTCAAGGCGTAAAGGTATGAGGTTCTCTATTAGATTTTATTGTTTGAATAATCAATTTCCCAATTTCTTCACTGTGTAATTTTCAAGTGGTAGCAATAACTGAGGTACAGTTTGTTTTACAATGTTTGTTTTTTAATGCAATGAACACTTTTTATGATCTCTAATGGTCAATCTGTTTTTCTTCAGAGTGTTAAAGATGGTCGCTCATATAGATGGGCTTATGTTTTGCCAAACTGTTGTGCTTTGAAGAAAATTGCTGAAATGGCAGATAAAAAACAGGTTAACCCAAGATTTTTATAATGCTTTTAATATGAAAAAAAAAGAATTTTTGTGTAATATTTTTCTACTATTTTTTTGTGTTCTCAGTTCATGTTTCGATGCAGAATCATACTCATTATTTCTTCTGGTGTTAAAAAGTTTAACTGAAATTACCTTGGTGATCTTGATCTGATGTACTGAATTAGGGAATTAATGTTTGGAAACTTTGATAACCAGTTTATATCAAGATGGCATTAAAAAAATTGTATTATCAACATAGTATGAGGATGTTAAAGTCAGAGTGGTGTGAGTCACATTTTTAACAATTCTGACTTAAGGCTGGAAATGCAATCTAGAAGTGCTAAACTGTTGAAAGAAAAACTGAACCAAGTCCCAGCTTCAGTAGTTTGCCACTAGATTGGAAAATCAAAAATTTTTTAACATGAGACTCTATCACAACAATTCTAATAAAACCTTTTTCTCAGAGGATTAATTGGTATGAAAATTAATAGACTTACAATCTGACATTAAACTTGGCTATTACTAAACCACACATGCACCTCACCCACATTCCTCTGCGGAATTTCTAATGAATTGGTGATTCATTAAATTCAGCTGTAGAACCCTCTACCTGTTTTTTGGGTTGACATAAAATATGTTTAAGAATTCTTACAGAATAATTAGTTGTCCAGTTTGTGATAGTTTTGGTATGGTAGCTAATATTATTTGTAAGAGACAAAAAATGGCCAGGGCCAGGTGTCAGCAATATACTGTTTTAACATAATTTCCTTTGTCATAGGTGTAAAATTATACTGTGTAGCCATGTGGTTATAGTAAAAGACTTGTATTGCAAGTGCCTAAATTTGAACCCCACCAGCAGCAAATTGGCTGAATGGTTTTCTGTGGTTCTTAACTTTGAGGGGTGAATGTATGCCGACTCCCCCCCCCCCCTTCTTACAAATTCTTGCCTCAGAGAGCAACAGAGCTACAACAGTACAAATATTAAATCATTACAGTTCACTCACAATTTTAATATAGATGGCAGCACCAGATGAACACTCAGACTGTTAGGTGCATGCACATTATCCACACAACTCATTCCTCAGTAAATTGCCTATGGCAATATACCAGAGTTGTGCTCAATTTGAAAGAAAGAAAATATTTCTCACATTTTCTTAATACCTATAGAAATATTGGGTTTGCAGCCCTTCTAATATCTTTGAGCTCTTTCAATGTTTCAAATAACTTCATGCCTATGATCATTTAGTTATTTTATCTCAACAAACCTTCTCCCTTTGATTCAATCAAGAGAAACTAATCCATACAAGGTGCAGATAACTGGATTTCATACAAAGATGAATTTTTGGAAAGGATATTCTACAGGCTTCTCTTGGGAATTAAACCAATGTTCTCTCTCAATCTGGGTAAAAGTGTTATACCACTGTACTACAGATGTGTAACTGGTAAAACAGTGTAATGATTATGTAAGCTGATTATATAAGTAGTATTTTAATTTCAGATCTTGCCAGTGATTGATAAAGTCTATACATTTGAAGATGCTCCAGCCGCTTATAAGAAAATGTGTGAGGGTCATGCTAGGGGAAAGATAGTTATTGATCATGAAGATATTGCTGAAGGTGTTTGCGAGAAAGATGCAGAGCCAAACGAACAAGGTAAAATGGCTTTGCAGAATTGATTACCTGACTGAAATATTTGCTATGGTGTATGAGCCATGAAATTGATCTGATGTAGACAATACTGTTTACATTCCTGATCTGTGTACAAAGTTTTATAAATGTTAGATATCTGACGATAAGCAAGTTTTGAATGTAGCAATTACCTGTGGAAGCATAATTTGTTACTCCTAGGCTGTAATCAGATTTACAAGAGTAAACTTGTCTGGAAATAAGTTTATCTGTGATTTCTTAAAATATGTATGAGTTTCACAATATAATTGAAAACGAAATAAGAGCAAAGTATTATGAAGACTTTTTAAAGCTTTTGAGACAATCTAGACGGAATAAAATCTATACATTAAACTTTAGTAGGAATATATGGCATAGGCTTTAAATATGCCTGCTCTTTTGGTTATAGCCTAGAATAGTGGTAAATCCCTCTTGTCAATTGTGTTTTTTGAATTTAATGGGCAAAGTAGTTACCAGCTTTAATAATGCATATTTTCTATCAATACTGTCAGATCTCTGTAAATGGTCATCACTTTTAACGTCACCTTGTTTATAATATTAGTTTTCAATTTTTTTTTACCAGCACAAGTAGTACATTGGTAGATTACGATCGTAATCAAGCTACCCCTCCTATGAAGTCATTTTTATTCTATATTTCAGGGATGACATATCAAGGTCTAGACCAGTAGTTGTCAAACTTTTTATCACCCATGGTTCCCTTGCTCAATTCATGATTAATCTGCGGCTTCCCAGAATAATTTAGTAGATATTTTCCACTCATAAAAGAAATAATTCAAAGTGTAAAAAAGTAGGCATATAAATTAATATCTCCAGCTTGTCACAATGTCCCGACAAAGGTTGCAATACCTCTAGGAACCGTGATGCCCACTTTGAGAAACACTCGTCTCGACTGTATTGTCAGATTCTCAAGAGACTCTTGTAACCAGGTTTGATTTTCAGAGATAAAACTGTGCGTTAGATTAGGGTAAATACAGTACACATTAGAATGAATAATTTCAAACATAAAAACTAAAAAGGCTCGCAATGAGGAATGGTCAAAAGGTTTATTGATTTACATGAAATAAATAAGAAATGAATGAAATTTTGTATATATAAACAAAAGTCCATCAAATGTATACATAATAAAATGTAATTTATACAATGTATTTAACAAAATGCAATTGTGTCTAGTAATAAAAATATATATTTTTTTTATTAGTTAAATGCATTGAAAGTGGATGAGAGAACATCACAATTTAAAAATAAATATGTTAAGTATAATTTCACATTTTCATTAAAATTCAACACTTTCCAAATGATCTTAAAACATTTGGCACAGAGTTTCTTTTTCAGACAAAAACATGAAACAATTTTTTTTCCCATACAGTCAACAAGCAGTGCATCAATATAAATTAGCATGACAAATTTTTTTATAATGTCAAAGGCTTTGAATTATTAATGTTTAAAATCATGAAGTGAAAACAAAAAAAATTAATATCTTTGAGATTCTTGAACAGAATTATACAGATTTTTGGCTATACTAAATTGAAGTTTTTTCAATCACATTCCTTCTTCAGAATCATTCATTTTGGGTTTTCTACTTAAATTTGTTTTTATCTTTCATATTTGTTATGAGGGAACACATATAACACATATTATGGCTGGACGCATGTGGTCAGATACAGTGAATTCCACTTATAACATTCTAACTTAATACATTTTCCCTCTTAGTAAGACTAATTTTCGTGGGCCCAATATTCATCAACATTTACCATTTAAAGCGTTCTTTCATTTACATTTTTTCATGATTTTTTTGGAAAAAGTTATAAGTAAGATCCATTGTATTTATGGCTCACAATAGTTTTTATCTGAATATTTTCTGTAAGTTTCTGGTATTTCTTTCTATCCTTCATATCTTTGATCATCTGTTGTTATTAATTCCATGAAATTTTTACGTGCTTCAACCATGAAGAATAGAATTGCTATAGCTTGAGGTTTTTCTCCTCCTATCAATTTAATTTGAATATTAAGCTTATATCAACTCAAAATTGTAGCTTTATTCAAGTTTTCATGATTATGAATTTGATTATTCAGAAAAAATAATCGTGTTTTTTTTTGCCGATTATTTGAACTAAAGTGCCTAAAAAGGAAGGCAGACTTATTGTCCTCCATCTTGGAGTGGCAAAACCAGTTTTTTTGTTCAAAGTAACATCTAATCATTAGGATGGAGCATCTATTATCTAAAGCAATAATACTGATGTCACACTTGGGTTCAAAGATGGTAGATAAGTCAGTGTGGGATTTCAAGGAGCCCTAATTTGGATCTTTGGAGTTTAGATAATTTGATTCATGCTTGCACCATTCATGTCTAGGAAAGAAAATGTTGATGAACAAAGCTTTCTTTTAATGAAAAATCATATGTGTGAATACAAGAAATTATTCAAAAACTAATTATAATAAAAAAATTGTGAGAATCTAAGAAAGAAATCTATGATTTCTTTGAAAAAATAAAATGTGCTTGAGACTGCAATTATAATGTACAAATTTTTTCACAAGTCACGAAATAACATTCATTCTTTGATTATATGTTTTATGGAATGTAAAAATTGAAGTTTAGGGGAAAAACATTTAAAATTCATATAACTTTTGTAAAAATATATATAATACACTGAAATAACTCATTCAAGCAAAAATCTTTTTCAATTTAAAAATTCAACTAAGTCTTTTTGTTCAATAACTAACTACTTAAAAAATTCTCATAACATATTGTTTGAAACTCTTTCTTAACAAGGGAAAGAAGGCAATTAAATAAGTAGTCCCAGATCTTTAATACCACATTAAATAATGATTCTAACAAAATAAAATTGCAATCTGAAAAAATACATATATTTACTTAATTCAAGCAAATTCAAATCAACTATAAAATATTTGTACATCAATCACAAATCATTTGGAAAAAATAATTTTTTTCAGTAGAAATTAATACTAAAAAGTTTTTAGTTATTAAAAGAAAAATAATAAAAATAATAAGGCCTATATCAAGAAAGGCTTTACTCATAAACGTTGTGGACTGTCTGTACTGTTTTTATTCTTGTTTACTTTTGAGAGAGTGGTAACTTGCTTTTGCAGTTCTCGAACTTTAATCTAAACAAAATAAGTGAAAAAATGAAAATAAGTAGCTGGCTGGCACATTCATATACAATTGTAAAAGTATGGACTGGAGTTCTGGGCAGTCATGAATAAGGACAAAATTAAAATACAATCGATGTAATATAAATGTTATTAATTATTGTTTCAATTTCAAAACAATGCAAATCGATAAATAGGCCTATTGTATTTTAATTTTGCAATGCCATTAATTTTTTTTGATTTACTCCAAAATACTTATGTCTATTTCAATTTTAAATCTTTTAATGCTCATATTGACTCACAATGTGCATCTGTGCAATATTGCAAGATTTTTTTTATGCAAAGTTTGGAAACAACAAAAAAAAAAAAACTGTTAGCTAACACATAAATCTAGATAGAAAGTTTATGATTGCAAGCTCTGAGCTTTGATAGGCGCTTTGCCTATCAAAAGCCATCAGTTGCTGTGCAGTTGTCTGGTCATAGTGACAGACTTGAATCACAAGAACCAGGGTTCGAACCCCACCGGCAGCACAGTGGGAGGCTAACTGAAGTTGGTTAACTTTGGGGTGCAAATGCAAGCCGATCTGCCCATTAAAAGTTCTTGCCATGGAGAGTAACAGAACCTAAAATGGTACAAATATTTTTTTAGTTACACCTCACTCATAATTTGAAAAATAGATGGCGACACTTAAAAAACCATGCACACCACCAGATATGCAATCAAAATGTTAAGCACACTTCCAGCACAACTCATTTGGTACTAAATTGCCCATGGTGGGGTTACACTCAGTTTGAAAGAAAGACAAAGCCATCATAATGGGCTATATAACCCCAAATTCGGGAAAACAGCGATTCAGGGCATTTTTTTTCCTAATTTCAATATTTTTTCCATAGAAATTTTTTTAATGGAAATCAGGGTCATTTGTAGCCTCTTCTGTAGTTACCTCTTGGGTAGTTTTTTGACTGAAATATGAATGTTTTTGATACAGTGAAAAGAAAATGTTATCCTGCTTTTTTATTACAAAGTATTCGATACTCAATAAACCCATGTTTGGATGCAATAGATTTAAGAGGTACATCACAAGCAATTTTTTAAATATCAGAGGAATAGTTTTAATTTTTTTTTTCTGTTGTGAATTTTATGGGTTTTTTTTTTTTGGCTAGATAGAGTTTTGTACCCAAGAAATAATCAATTACAGTAGAACCTCTCGATGATGGACACCCATAGGAAAACTTTTGTTTGCTAATGGGGAGTGCTCGCTATTGGGGAGGTACAATATACACTAGAACCTCGTTTATACGACTTGCACATTTATAGGACGTTTGCTTCAGTCGCAATTGGTTTGTATATGTTCCTGTGTGTAAAAGTGATAGTGGTGGTTATTATATACGTGCATAATCATTGTCTCGATAAAAAAGTTTGATTAAATTTCACTATATTTATCACTTTCGCTGGCAATTATGCACAATTCTCAAATAAACTTGAAAAGTCTGATAATTTAGAGAAAAAAATTATACATTAAACCAATTAATTATTTTTACCCGTACATGATACGTGCACTACACATATTTTGCAATAAAAATTGAATTAATATAAGTGTGAAGAAGAAATAAACGTTCATAACAACATTATCAGTCTTGTAATATGTTGCCTTTCTTCACATGTATCAACATGTGCAAACAAAAGTAACATTACCATTCGGGATCACCATCCTGGACCATAGTTATGTTCAGTTAATCAAGTAATTAATTGATTTATCATCATATTTACCAATATGAGCTTGGGATTATACATAATCACCGTTGAATGTGGTAAATTCTGGATTATGAACAAAAATTCACAAATTAGAGTTTGGAAAAAAAATTAGAGATTGCCTGATTTTACTGTCTGCTAACTGGGAGTGAAATGCAATAAAGCCCTATTCCATGGGACTGGGTATTAGAAAAGTGTCGGCTAACGGCACGTGTTTGTTAAGGAAGGTTCCTTTGTAGCATGTTTACACACACTTTTCATTAGTTCTCTATTTAAAGGTAGAGCTTTCGTGTATGCACTGATTCTCTTCAGTGCCAAAAAAATTAAAATTCTTCAAATTTCAATCTTATCAATAGTGAAGAAAAAAATGTTTTGCTTTCCTGACTGATCAGGTATATGGTTAAGATTTTTCTTATATTATAAACATTGCTGGTTGAGAAATTGTTTCAATTGTTAGCACAGGATGAAAGTAAATGACTTTTTTTTGCCTTACCTGTAAATCGTCAACAACATCATTATGCTGCTTGGTCATGGTTTGAATTTTTAGTTTCAGTTCTGTTTCAAGGATGCCATTCTGCGCCTTAACTTCTGAAAACTTTAAAGTTAAGAAATTAAATCACTGACAGGAGGAGAAATAGTGAGGGAGTATCATTGTTTATGACTGAATATTATATTTTTTTATAGTTCATAAAAAATAATTTTAATAAGGTTTTTATAAACATTATCGATTGAAAAAGAGTCTTTTGGGGCAAAAGCTGTTAAGTTCATTTTCCTCTCAATGTTTTCCCAATACTAGATGTTGGCATCATCAGAAGGTGAATGCTACTTAGACACCTTTTCATGATGGTGGCAACCACTAGTGTTGGAAAACGCTGCAAATAAAATAAATTTGTGCAGAGGACAGTCTTCTTTCCTGAAAAGACTGAAAACTAATTTTATTCACCTGTTTGTCTTTTGCACACATCTGGGCATCTTTTTGGACAAGCTGCTTCTGTAGAGAAGAAATTTGGTCTTTTAGCTGAGCCAATGCCGCAACATGATCACTCATTGATGGGTCAAGAAGGCTGCTTTCACTGGAACTTAATAATAATAATAATTACAATAACATTTTGAAAGAGAGGACAAGAGTGAAATGAATGAAAAGAAATCTAATCCCAATTTTCAGGTTCCCAGGCCAATTTATTTTCCCTGAGTATTTTCCTATACTAGAAATGCTTCCCTAGAGTTGGTTTTAAACATAATCATGGAAAATAATTCAAAGATATTGAATAGACTGTCTTATTGAGCTAATGAGCCAAAGTGAAATGTAAAACAAAAAATATAGATGATGAGGGGTTTTTTTTTACTCTCCACACCAATGAAGGATATTTATGGGCTGCATATCATGGTTCTCTTTTGAACACATTTGATAGTTGATTGATAGTTAGTCTTGATAGTTTTATTACATTTAAGTAGGATGTGATAGTTCTCAAGAATCTTGACCAACAAATCAGTCATTTTGTGCCTGATTTGTTGCCACAAAAAAACGATAAATTATATTGGGATCTAACCAATTCCTAATATCTGCACCTTGATGCCACCTTCTAGAATTTAGATCCAGACAAATCCCAAGTTACCATGGCCACTAAGAAGTCTACAATGCAAAACTTTCTGAATTTGTGTAACCATTTCCACCAATAAAAAAATTCTTTTGGCTATTCTTGAAAAAAAATTTGGTTCCTAGAAAATTGGGTTGGCGCTGTCTTTTTCGATTTGTGAAATCCTACGCCCCAAAGCAGAATGCGCAGGGGAAACTGCAGTGTATGTTGCTGAACAATCTGGAGAAATTTTAAGAAAAGTATAGAAAATACTATTATTGGGAATTTTTACCACTACTGAATCAGACATTCACCTCGTCCTTATTCCTCTGCAGAACCTCTAATGTATTGGTACATGTTGGAATGTGCGTGTATGTGTAGTGAACCTGACGTGAAGTTTGTTTCTGTGTAATGCTTGTTATGTGTAGTGATGCCATCTGCCATTAATTGTTTTCTAACTATGGGTGAAGTGTAATGATTGAATAATTGTATTGTTGTAGGCTTGTTGCTCTTTGTGTCTAGACTTTTTAACAGGGAGATCGGCTTGCATTCGTGTCTTGAAGTTGGGAACCACAGAAAACCAACTTCAGCCGACCACCACTATGGTGACGGTGGGGTTCGAACCGGGGAATTTTTACAGCAGAACATTTCCAGTCAGTTAAGGGTTCATTGCAGAACAATGCAAAATATTCTGCTTCGGAGGTCATTTGATATCAAGAAAAATCATTCAAGTTCTGTAATTTATAATGTAAAATACCAAAAAATGAAACGATTTACCCCTCCTTTCATGTAAGGGAAAGCTATATTAATCTACATATATAATTTTTCTATTTATTCTTTATACAAATCAACAGTTACAGACCGATCTTCGCCAAATTTTGCATATCTACTAAACAGGACCTGACTTCAATGATAGGCTACTTTAAAAGCTTGCCAGAACTTTTAATGGGCAAAAACTGTCGGGCAACATTGCTTTGTGAGCCTCAACAATGACTTTTGGAATGCTTACTTTGGTTGTGGGGGGGTTCCCAAACAATGAGTTTCCAACATGTTTATTTCTCTACAATAGTTTTTTATTTCCCATGCTGCCAAGTATATGGTGAAGTGCCGAGCATTTTTGCTAGTGACAATAAAGACAAATCTTATTTTTGTTATATTACCTTGTTGGTAGGATACCATTAGTAGATTTCACGTTTTCTAACTTTATTTTCTTGCTTGGGCTATGTTCTTTTTTTCTGCAAAAATTTAACATTGATTTGAGCTAAAGAATAACAATATGCATCATATTTACATTGCAAATAAACAAAAAAAGGAAAGGATAGGTACTTGTGTTTGCTAGAATGACTTGAATGTGAGCGTTTGTGTGCATGATGATGACTGGACTTGCTGAGGGACATTACAGCACGATGGCTCGAACTGTTCTGCTTCGCTTTAGCCAATGCTCTCTTGTAAGACAGGGTACATAACCAGCACAATAACTTCCCATCTACCTGTACGCAATACTAAATTGTTTATATGCAAAAATTATTAATACAGCCAAAAAATTTTCATAATAAATGTAAATGAAAATAATTTTAAAAAAAACGGCTCTCGCAAATCTATTTATTATCTGCATTTTTCTTTGTTTTGATATAGTAGAATATTTTTTGATAACTAGCTTCAAGAGAATTATTCAATGGATTTCTCAACTTCTCCAATAAAATTTTGTTTTCAACTTATTATTGATGAATTTTTCAAACTTACCTCAATTTATTTTTGCCATTTTGCATTCATGTTTTGGAGAATTAAATGTAAAAATTTAATATTTGTTATTGAATATAGATTTGATTAGTATATCGGACTCGCTTAAGACTTACAGAACCTAGAGGTAAGACAAATCTTTTCTTAAAATTTCATTATTTTAGAGAAGACAGCACAGTGTTTATCAGATCTATTGGATATATTTAGGCATTTTAAGTTGGGCAAAGCTTTTTACATCTAGAATTTGAACTGCATATGGTTTTCGTAACAAGACAATTATTGAGCCTCAATAGCTAACTAGATACGGTAAAACCTTGATATAGTAATACTCTGTGGAGACAGAGAAAAAAATATCATTGTAGACAGACTATTGTTAAATTGAGAGGCAGCAGAGAGAGTTTAATATTAGACTATAGGCATTTCCAAGCAAGGCGTGAAAAAATATCGTAAGGGGATTTATTGTTATATCGAGTATCGCTACAGCAAGGTTTCACTGTACTTAATATAAATATTATACATAAAAATAATAAATTATCCACATTTTCTACAGAGCTACATTAAAATTTTAACGATATTTATCTGAAAAAAAAACAGTAAAAAAAATCAAGTTACCTGAAATATACATATTGGAACATAATGTGGTTATATACATTATTATTTTAATAATAGCTAAAGCAATAAAACAAATTTGAAATATTTTTATGTACGACAAAAAAAAAACAAATAAACAATGCCAATATTTTGCAATACCTTCTTCCGACTGTCATCACGCCGATCAAATGCACATCTCTGCTTACATTGCTCACAAGTGACTGGAGACCCATATTTCTTTTCCGAGTTGGTACACCGCTGGCATTTTGAACCAATGAAGGCAGCAATTATGTTGCAGTAAATGCATGCAGTTGGCTGTTTATAGAGGAGGAAAAATGTCAGACTTTTAAAAATTTGATTAGTAAACAAAATTAAAGTTGATCTGTTATTTTTCATTATCAAAAGACCAATATTTAGTCATATGTGCAATGCTTCTAATTTACCAGGGAGCCTTCTAATTTTGTAGTCTTATTAAAATCTTCAGATCTGAAACCAGATTATTTCAATTGTTTGTATCTTAACCTTTCAAGTACCACTAATGTTTTAACCCTATAACAGCGGTTCTCAACCTTTTTTGACTCGCAAAGCCCTATTCAGTACACACACACACACAACTTTTATATCAGATCCCTGTTTGACTCGAGGAGCCCTTTTTGTATATAATTTTTATGGTGGAACCTTGTAGGCCATTTTTTCATTTATCTATCAAGTATTTTATTTTCCTTAAGCTGCCGCGGAGCCCCTGGGAAATGCACACGGAGCACAGGTTGAGAACGGCTGCCCTATATCATAACTTATATACGTTGTTGGGTGTTGGTATTTTCAAGTGTAAGGCAACTAGTTTTTTAAATACAGTCAAACCCTGATTCAACGTATCAGAAAAAACTGATAATTTTATTACTTAAATCAAAGAAATTTTTAAATCTGGGTCAAATTTATCAGGAGCATAAACACACTCGACACAGCAAATTGTAAAAGCTACTTGCTGTAGGGTTGCTGTTACAACTCATTTTTGACACCAATTGAAAAAAAAAAACTTGAGAATGGAGTTGGGATGCATGAAAAAATTGCTTGAATAAAAGTATGTTTGGTGCACATCCATATTTTTATCGAATTCTGTCAAAGAATTTTTATCGATTTCTGCTCCCCACTTTTGTTTGTTGTCTCTAAAGAAGAGTTGAGGGTCAAATCCTGGGAAGTTAAATCTTGGGATTGTGGTTTTGAGCAATCAGTAAAAAAAAAATTAAGGATAATTTGAAAAAAAAAATTGTTATATCGAGGGTTTTTATTCATTAAATATGGGTTTGGCCTTTGTTTTTGCCAGAATTTCAGGAAAAAAATTGTTAAATCAAGGAATTTGTTGAATCAGAGTTTGTTATATTGGGGTCTGACTAGAAGTTTATTTATAAAATTCAGTTATGTATTTCACCCCTGTGACAGTGTTTACTACATTGCACAAAAATGTAATTCAGTAAAACACTGCTTTTATTAAATTTTACCTACAAAATGTATAAAACAAATTGTGGCTTTCTTCGTGGTAACATAAATAAATATTCACCATATTTGAATTGGTGTTTTTTTTATTGAAAGTAACAAAACTTATCAGGCTAATTAATTCATTACACACTTAATTTTTTTAATTGTTTTTAAAGTTTTTATTAAAACATAGTTTCCCAAACTTTTTGTTTAACCCCCCCCCCCCTTTCTTCAGAATTTTTTTCCTTCTCTTGCTCACAAACTCAAATAAAACCCATAGGACCTATGTTATACTTGTAGCTCTATCGCCTTCCCCAGACCATTCAATGCAGCCCCTTTCCTCAAAGGGTAACACTGCTTACTTTGGGAAAAGCTGAATTAGAACTAAAATGGCCTACCAAAAAATTTACATTATACTTATTTCATTTTTTTAATAATGTGTTACTGAAAGGGTTAACAGGAAAAATCTCTTCAATGTGTACTTTGCAAAAATGAGAAATCCTTGCAATCCTTTTTGAAGAAAAAATATGGGGAATTAGAGGATTTCAAGTACTGCCAATTGCCATCAAGTATGATGCCAAAAGTGAATAAAGTTGTCAGTGATTGTAAATTCGTCAAAAAAATGTCAATAGTGGAAATCCAAGCAAATCAGTAAACAGTAAATTAGAGGTGCACGATTAGTAGATTAGGTAGGGGATGCTTTATGCGACAGAAAAAATATTCATAAGTATTTTTAGTCATTATTATAAAAATATAATTTCAAAATTTAACAATTGGCAAAATAATTTTAATCCTTGATTTCAGTGAACAAAAATTCAAATGAGCTTTGCAAATAAAATGGCGATCTTTATAAAAAAAAAAAAAGGAGGGTGGCCACAATTATGGGAAACTACAGCAATGTCCTGGAAAACGGGCCATATCATCAATATATGAAATCTCGAACAATCCCCATTTTTCTCTCGTTTGCATGGCATGCTTTCTACAGCAGCAAAATATTTTTCATGTGAAAAACTACAGATTTTTCAAGTCTGGGAATCGGCACCTATGGCTTATTAACAAAAGACTAATTAATGATAATGTCTTTTTTAATAAGGTCCTGTTCTTTTTTATGAAAATACTACTTCAAATATAGTTTAAAAAAAGTTTTTTTTATTAAAGTCTACTTATATATATATGTGTGTGTGTATGTACTTTTTTTTTGATAAATAAAAGAAATTTAGAAGCATTTTCCCTGAATTACATGACTGTTACTTTTAATATCAGATAACAATTTTCATCTTAAAACTATGTGTTTCGGTGACGCTGTTGTGAAAGAAGATATTAAAACTTATGCATGCATGTACCTTTCCATATGCTTTGACATTTGATTCACACTTCCGACAAACTGTGGTACTTCCTTTTGAGCTAAAAATAAAAAAATTCAATAATGTGAACATCAAGAACATACATAAAAAATATTGCAGATAATATATTGAGATGGAAGCCCTATGAAAATGTTTGAACCCTGTGTGTTTTAACAATTCTAACATATGCCTATAATTTTTTTTCTTCAATAGCTTTTAGCTGTTTCTCAAAGAAATAAAATATTGATTTTTTTTCTTGAAACTGTGTGAACAAATTTAAAAATTTTTAAGCAAAAATGAAATTTAAAAACAACTTATTTGAGAGAAAATTTAAGGTTGAAAATTTTAATTCAAGCACTAAAATAATTTCCAAGCACTTAGAAATGAGTTCTTTAATGTGGGAAATTTTTTTTTTGCACTTGAAAATTGCACGCTGTCATATGTATTTAATTTCTGAATTATATCAGTTATTATTAAAGATGGAACAAATGTTCAGTGTTTAGCCTTTCGCTGAATATTTGGTTCAACCAAATATCTGTGTAAATGTAAGTACATCGAGCTAACTAAAAAAAAATTATATATTAATTGTAATTTTTCTTATAAAAATGAAAAATTTACTGATTATATTTAATTTTTCTTATAAATTAAAAATTTACCGTCTATATTTTATTGAATGGTATATTCTCCCCTCAACCAATAGAAAATTCTACTGCAATAACCTACAAGTGCGCATGAAGTACACAAGTTTACTGCTGAAGGATTTATGTAAAGATACATATTAAGCTACTAAAAGAGGCTAAGAACATTTAAAGAAGAAAAATAAGAAAATACGTTATAAATCTTATGATGCATTACTAGTTGAGAGTAAAAATAATGGTTGAAATTTTCTTAATTAGATGTAAAATAGGAAAGTGGTGAAAAAAAAATTTATTCCTTAAGTAATATTAAAATATGATATATTATTTGGTTAAATTTGATTGTCAGTACCATACCAATGAAAATCTTTTGAATTATCAATTTTAATGTTTATTGAAATAAGTTGCATAATTAAAATTCAATATCCTAAATTTAAAATTACCAGCAATTTTATTTTTGATTAAAAACACCAATTCTATTCATAATTGTGATGAATTTTAAGAAAATTTATATTCATCTGCTAAATATTTGGCCAAATCATTATTTATCCTATCCTTTTTTATCATGTACAAATTTTAAGTTAATGATTGCTATACTCTCTGGAAAGTTGAATTTGAAAGGGAATAATGTACAGTTTTTTTGTTGTAAAAAGTAACTGGAGGTACTGGGTTACTCTCTTTGTATTAAGATACAACCTGTATATTAATTCACTTGACATTTCTGTTGAAAACTAGTCTAGTACCTGAAATTATACTGAGAATAGCTAGCTTACCAATCTTGGAACTCGGTCCGGCAGTATGTACACTTGATAAGAGTAAATGTTCCACGGCAGTCCTGTTAGGGAAATCAGAAAAAATAGATAAAAATAATAATTAGCACAAAAGAAAAAAAATCAAAGTACAGCAATACAGATTTCAAATGTATCAAGACATGCTAAAATATTATGAACGACACTTTTATTCTATTATTAAAATTGTGTATCAAGAAAAGTCAAAACGAAACGTAAATTTCTCTCTCACATTATAACCCAATTTTACATCACATTTACTTTTGGATCCTTTTCTAAACGCACACAAAGGCTAACATAAGCGGTGATGATTTAAATATCTAAAATTTATATTTTTAAAATTAAAAGAAAATATGTTTTATCAATTTTTTTATATGTTGTTTTTAGTTTTGAGTAAATGTAGGTTATTTATCAAAATTTCTTTATAAGGGGATTCACTGTACCCATCTATTTTCTCAATGACAGATTAATATCTGAGGCACGAATGCTAATTTTTCTTTATTTCATATACTTACGTGGGTATGATAACAATGTTGTCCAGTTATCCCTAGAAGGCTATTCATCTTGTGATTTCAATTGAGTTAAACCCCATGATAGGTTCACGATGAATCATTTAATGCATTTATTACCTCAGCTAAATGCTTGGTTTAAATTCCTTCTCTAATCAATCTATATTTTTGCACGTATCAACATTCTTAAGATGGTTTTACGAATTGAAAGTATGTATTATGTATCTGATTTAGCAGCTGTCAAAGATATAGCATCTAGATGTATCTTCAGAATAATTAAAATATGAAATCTTACTTTGCATAACTGGTGTCCAGTTGACAGTTCTTCAAAAGGATATCTTTGCATGCATTTTGTGCATGCGAAAAGAGCTTCCATAATATTTAATTTTTTTAAATCAATAAATAGAATTAGTAAGCTTTCAGAAATTTTACTCTTTTTTTTTAAAGGTCTCAAGAATCGAAAAGATTTTTCAAGAAATTGTAAACAGTACTACGAAAATGTTTTCGTCAATCAGAAAAACAGAAGAAAAAGTAAATAAATTAAATGTCAGTTGTTGATCTACGGTTAGCAAGACAACAAGTGATCAGCAGTAAACACGCACACGGAAACAATGACATTATCGGTCTGTTGCCAGATTTCAAACTCGGTCGAGAACCGCAGTATTTGAAACGTTTCTTATGACGTCAGTGGTAGTCGCGAAGAGAGCGCTCCTCCAACACCACACTAGAAATACATTTTTAAGGTGTTGGCTCCTCGCAGGTAGAACTCCTTAATACAGTATATGAAGTCGTCTTACTCCCAGGGCAAATAGTAGTACATAGTCTGTTGTAGTACTAGGTATAATATCCTTGCCCCACAGATGTGGGCGAAACGTTAGGAAGGAAATGCCTTAACCATGGCCTAATAGCCAGGAAACCGCTTGCAAGTCATAAAACCGTAGTCTCGATAATTTGAGGTGAATGGGACCGAAGCCACCTCGGATTATCAAAAACTCGAATTATCCGAAAACAAAAAATGCTTTAAAATGTTGGTTTTACTAAAAAGAAAAAGACAAGCAAAAGTGGAACAAGCATACTTGCTGAATTTTTGTTCTTGAATACGATATAGATGCCATAGGATGTTTTTCAAAAACTTAAGAATGTGAAAAGGGCGCGAAGATGAGAGATGATTGAAAAAGAGCTGGGAATGGGATTGGTGGGGAACAACACTGATAGCTTTCGACAGCTTTTCCAATGACTTTACGTAAGGCGTCAGTGGGGTTTGACCCCTAGTTGGCCTTGCCGAAGGCTCGTCAAAGAAGGGTCTCGCGTATGTGAGAATTTTTTTCTTGAGCCGCCCCTGTTCGTGAACTTGGGGATGAGAAAACAAATCAATTGACTGACAGCTTTTTTCTCAGCTCAAGATGTCAAGGTAACATTTTTCTGGACAACATGCCGAGGTGAGATCGGACGGAAAAGCCATCTGATCTCTGCCGGGATTCGAACCCAGGCCCTCTTGCATACCGAGCAAACATGCCACCATGTACACCACCAGAGACACGACCTTGCCTTCCTTATTTCATGCACTGTGGCATGAGGCCCTCTTAACTTCAGCAAATAGCCCCCAGGCAGCACGGTAGAAATAGACGGCTTTCATGCACAATAACCAGAAAAATGTTTCCTTGAATAAAATCAATTATTTTCCCTCTTGCTCTATATTTTACCAACCGTATACGGAAACCGGTAGTACAATGGTGGTCGGCTGAAGTTGGTTTTCTGCTGGACCGTGGCATGCATTCTTGGGGGCGGGGGAGAGAGAGAGAGAGAAAGAGAAACCGCAGCCCCGTATTTCTACCCATATGCTTAAGTGATCTGGATATACACTGTTATAGCTTAAATGGTCTGGAATTGCACCGGGAGTCATTGAAGTAAACTGGAAATGGGCCACTGGCAATTGAGTGATTTGCTAATTTTTCTTGGGCCACTTGAGTGGTTTGGTTATTCATCGCGGGCCACATCAGATGATTCCAAGGGCCACAGGTTGAGCATGTGTGTTGTAAAGTCTGCCACTTGATACACCAAAAGACTGCTGGGAAAGCAAACAGCTCGGATTTTTCGTTGCTGAATTTTTTGTTTTGCAAAGGCATCAATGGAAATCATTTTTATTTCCAAACGGGGACTCCAACTAATTGCCAATCTTCCGTATCTTAACTTAAGGTGGCTATACACGTAACTGCACACTTGACAAGCATACATGAGCACTCTTTTTGCACAAGCATTCTAGAGCGTGTATATTTGTTGGCTAATGGCCCGCTTTCAGGGCCAGTCACCTCGGTAAAATTTTGAGTCTGGTCTGGTCTGGCATCGTTGGTAAACTAGTGGCGTGAACTAATTTTATAATGCACGTTTGTTCAAGCCCCGCGTTTTCGCAAGCATAACCATGCGAGTACCCATATTAGCCTACGCGCCCCAGTGAGCTGTGCTTGCGAGTGATTGAATTAGCAGTTGAGATGATCAGTGTGCAAATGAGTGAGTAATTGAGCAAATGTGTGCATGGAAGAGCAATTGAGGTCAGTATGGAAACGAGTGGGCAAACGAATGAGCAAATGAATCAGTGAATGAGCTAAGTAAAGAGAGCAATTAAGTGAGTGATCCAGTAAGCAAATGAGTGCCCCTAGGGCGCTCACTCATTTGCTCGTCACTGATTTGCTGATTCGCTCACTCAATTGTGAAGAATTCTTTGTCAGCGAATTTTCCGTAAATAGCTTCAGTGTACGAACTGGTGCTTGTGCCGCGTGGAGACGAAAGGGAAGTTGTCAAGCTTCATTGACTTGAAATTCTGGCGGGGTGGGGGGGGGCACATGATGATAATGTCAGTTCATATATACGAAAATGCATTAGATCAGTCGGCTTTAACCTCGACGCTGGGGGGGGCATTGCTTCCCCCCTCTCCGTATTTCCGCCCATGTCTTGAGCTTGCAGTTACGTCTGTAGCCGCCCTCACGTATTTGAGTCTTTGATGCCATAGTCACGTTTGTTTCCTCAATGACATATGGTCATCGTCACATATGTTGAAGTCTTCTGGTCGTTTTTTCTTCCCTTTTTCTTAAATATGTAGAAAAGAAACTGGCAACAGCTTCATCCTACGTACTTATTGTTGTTGTGTGCGTGTTTATCGGGGGGCAAAGCGATCCTTGCGTGTGTTTTTCTTTTTATCTTCAAAGTAATACCGGGTTTTGATAGTCTCACTTATCCGGGTTCTGTTTATTTGAGTTCATTAAGAACCGGTTGTTTTTCGATTCCGTTCCATTGACATCCGCATGACACTCCGTTCGTGAAATTTCGATCGGAAGCGAAATAGGGCATTTAAAACAAACGTCAAGCGATCACCTAATTGTTCTTTGGTCTCTTTCATCTGTGATATGGCAGCAGCTCTTTTCGCATGCACGAAGTGTATGCAGAGATATCCCTTCGAAGATCTTTCTCCGGGTCATCAGCTATGCAAAGTAAGATATCAATATCCGTTATATAATCGATGAGAAAAGTTATTGCTATTAGTTTCTATGAATTTTCGCCAACTGAGCTTATTGGCGGGCGCCAAGCATTTGTTGAATGGTGTTTTCTCTTTTCCTTCCAATGATTTCATAAGCGAGGTTGCCGCCAAATGGGTGATTTTTTTTATTAGGTAAGGTTCTCTGACCAGTTGGCGACGCCAAACATCTTCAACATCATAGAAAATGACTGCCAAAAGAAAAGTTGCACAACATTCAAGTACCCCCTCCCCGAAATAAGCTCTATAATCCAAAATGCAAAAAAAAAGTAACATCAGCGATCAAAACCAACCAAATTCTTTGTGTTAATTGCTCTTCAAAACCATTTTAGTGATACATTTTGGACAAGAAACCATGCTTTTGCTGGTGTGAGACCAGTTTCTGTTGAAAACTAGGAACAGCTATAGTAGATAATCCCTTTTTTTCTTTGACGACTTCCTTTCTAGATTTTCGGTGATTTTCTTGCTGGTTGATGATAGTCGCAATTTCCTTCTGTGTGATTTTTTCCACCCCGGTTTGCTATTATTATTTTCTTAGGCCTTCTAGGCTGCCATTCCTTGTTTTATTGTTGGTTATCATGTAGAGGTGGCGTCACCTTTTGAGGTCGCTAGTGATAAATAGGCTTTTGTATAGAGCGCTGCACAGTGTTATCGGAAAATATAATTTTGAATGGCAATTCCATTTTTAAACCAGACATGCACCTCGTCCATATTCCTCTGAGGAACTTCTAATGAATTGATACATGTTGGAATGTGTGTGTACGTATAGTGAACCTTCCATGAAGTTTGCTTCTGTGTAATGCTTGTTATATGTAGTGCTGCCATCTGCAATCAATTTTTTAAACAAGTTTTTTCTCAACTTATACTGATTGAAGTGTACTGAATGAATAATTATACTGTTGTAGGCCTGTTTAGTCTGTGACGAGACTTTTTGACAGCGAGATCGGCTCGCATTCGCGCCTCAAAGTTGGGAACTGCAGAAAACCAACTTTAGCCGACCACCACTGTGGCAACTGTGGGTGCGACAACCCAGCATAATTACCCAGGATTCTGGTCTGGCGAAATCGGTGGGGTTTGAACCTGGATCCTCGCGATGCAAGTCTGTCACTATGACCACTTGACTAAGGGTGGTTTCACTCCTGTCCCAAATTTTAAGGGGTCGGGAAAAATGAAAAAAAAAAGACGATAAAAACAAATGACAAAAACACTAACAAAAAGACATTCTGGAACATGCTAGAAAAAAAATCCCCAAATGAAAAACTGATTTTACAAAGGAGCTGCTGCTCTGTTTATTGATTTGCAAACGTGCTGTGGGCAACTTGATTAACACTGCAGGATTAATTGATCTGGAACGGTACCGCAGATTACGTAAGTGATTTGTAAATGTGTCAAAGGTCATTTAAACAATGTGTTATTGTGCTGCAAGCTGCTCTGGAACTGTGCCACGGTTCACAAAAGTGAACTAAGTATGTGTTTTGGGGGGAAAGCTTATCTTTCCATAAGTGTACCAATGTAGCAATTTTTTTTTATGTTTAAACTAGTGATTCTGTGACAGCTGCATCTGTATAAGTTTTGGCAATCCTTTATTCAGTTTTTCGTGTATAATTTTTTTTGTAGTTTTACGCATTTCCCACCACATTTCTATCGATTATTACGTATTGTAAAGGGAAGGTAGGCTTTCATGGCCAAAGTTTATAGTAAATTTCATACCTTTCAATCTGCGTGTGTGTGTTATGGCGTGTTCCAAGCTTCTTTGAAGCAGATTTTTCGTGTACTACTGCGGTGGACATCTTCAATGCTGTTTTTGGTGAGCAAAGAGATGAAACGAGCTCCTTTCCAGTCTCCAAGCTTTTGCTTGGAAAGGATCAAATTTATTGTTGTCACGTCAAGCAAATGACATGTTGAGATTGATAGGATGTGGTGACTTCTAATTGGGTGGGATCGGAGTCTTCAAATTTGAATGGTGAGGGGGGGAGGGTCCAAATTCGGAAGAGTTGATTTTCTAACCACCCTGATCTTGGTATTTTGGATTGTCATGTGCCATATCTTGCTTAAGCGCAGCCTTTCTTTGTTCCTGATGAAATTATCTCTTTGCTTAGTGATCTCAATAGCTTTGCAGTTTAACTGTAGTTTAACAGTTTAACTACAAAGCTATTGAGTAGATACATTCGAGGGGGTCTGGTGCCGCAATTGAGAGGGTTCGAAAGGTTCACTCCATCTAAGCATGGAGAGCTCGATAAATCTGGAAAAAATTCAAGTGCCAATCAAGTATTTTTGGAGCCAATAGTATTTGTTTTTGCTCCAGCTAGTAATTACACATAGAAAATTTTAGGCGTCAATATCAATTTATTAGTTGCCATGGCTATCTGGGATTATTATTTGGTCATTGTGCTCTTGTGTTTAGTATTATGTATGTTAGGAAATGTGTCAGTGGGCGAAAATATAAAACTCTTAACATGTTTTGAGCATATTTCTTTTGTGTAAGGGCTTATAATTTTTTATAATTGCTATTTTATATTTTCCCCACAGGACTGTCGTGGTGCCTTCCCTCTGGTGAAATGCACATACTGCCGTACTGAATTTCAAGACAGGTAAAAATTTTTTGCTTCACCTAATTCAATTTGATCCTAGTGTAAGAGAAATTCAGGCATTCCAAAGTGGTTCAGTGAAGTTGTCTTGTAAAACAGTTTGTTTGTTAGTAGGTTTATGTCAGAGCTAGATAAACCCCAGGCACCAGGTCACCATGTTGACTAAGTAATTAGTGTTGGGGACTAAAATTTTCTATGTATCATTATTAATTTGGAATCTGAGGACAATACAAGAATTTTCAAATTTATATCAGTGTGTCGGTCTATTTTGAAGACGGTCACCATGTCCTGGAAAAGCCTAAAGAAATATTGATTCTGGCAGGTTTTTTGTGGGGGAAAAACGTTTGGCACCTATAAATCTTTTTGCGATTTGTCAAGCCCTGGTTTATGTTGTTTTACATGAAAACAAACTTTTCCTACAAGATGAATTAACCAATGAAATCCAGCAATTTTCGAGAAATACAGAATAGAAACTAGACTGTGGGTTTAGTTTTCAAAGGATAAATATTAGGTAAACATTTTTTTTGCTAGGTAATGAGAGAAACGTTGAAGAAGAAATGAAAGTCATTGATTTATTTTTTAAATTAAAACAAAACATTTTATGGATGTTTCCATCCAAGACAATTTTTAATTAATTTTTATCCTTTGAGAACTTAACCCACTGTGTAGGCCTATCGAAATTATAGTAAGGATCTAGTTTTTATCACATCATGTGATTTTCATTTCCTATTTGTCGAAAATCATTGGATTTCTTTGGCTTTATGTTTTGCCAATACCAAATCAAGATAGTTATCACTAGCACATTGTTTTATATTTCAGATGTTATTTAGGGGTCTGTCCAGCCGAAATCTGGGTCTGAAAAGCAGACCCTTCACTAATTTTAGATCTGAAAAAATGGACCCTTCACAAGAAGCAAATTAACAAAACTATAATCTTGGTGTTTCATTTTATTTGTTGATAAATTAACTAGATTGTCTCGCTTTCCGCAAAATTACCTACTTTACATTTTCACGGATGTGAGGAAACTTTTCACTAAAATAAAACCCTGCAAAAAAAAAAAAAAAAAATTGGTCAGACCCCTTACTATTTAATTAAAAAGGTGGATGTAGCAAATAGTTTTACCATAATGTACCAAATAATTTTTTGAATTCTTTTAACAAAATGTTTACGATTGATTCAGTTTTTTTATGAATGGTTCTTTTCTTTCACTATTGTGCTAGTTTTATATATTGCAATTTCGGTTTTTAACGTGTGGTATTTTCTTCAGTTCAAAAGGAAGCACCGTAGTCTGTCGGAAATGTGAATCGAATGTTAAAGCATATGGGAAGGTAAATATGTTTTCTACTCCTTAACTATATGATTTTTATTTTATTTTTACTGTTTTTTCTGGGATTCTGTTAATTTAATCAATAAATTTCAATAAAAAAGAAAAGATATTCTTGAGATTTGACTATTAAATTAAAAATAATCACTATAAATATTTTTATCATTCCTGTTCATGAAAAAAAATCAGAATGTGTTGCTATATTATGCTCTTTTATCCCCTTTTTTTCTGACAGCCAACAGCATGTATTTATTGTAATATTATTGCTGCCTTCATCGGTTCCAAGTGCCAGCGCTGCACAAACTCTGAAAAGAAGTATGGGGCCCCGGTTACATGCGAGCAGTGTAAACAGCGATGTGCATTTGATCGGCATGATGAAAGTCGCAAAAAAGTACTTCAAAATATTTCTCTCCTTCTCTCTTGAAAATCTATCTCATTTATTGTGTAAAAACTAGGTTACCGTATATACTCGTATATAAGCCCATTTGTGTGTAAGGTGACAACCCCCCCCCCCCAAATTAAAGATCACCAAAATGATAGAAAATTAATAATATACCGATAAAAAAAATTTTAAACCGTAAAAAATGTATAAACCAATCCTAAAAAATTCTATGTATTTTTGAGGGAAATGTATGCTTCCAAGATATAAAAGTTATAATGAAAATGAACAAAACCTTCCAAATATTTTTAGTCTACTCATTTACCACTTTATGTGACAGCATTAAAACATTTTCTATCATATCAATAGCTACAGTATGGGCAAAAAGGCATGGTTGGACAAAATTGTCAGTTTACAGGTCATATAAGAGATTGTTCGTGGGGCCACAAACTATTGTAATCGTCATGCTGTATGGATTGGTACCTTTTTTTTAACCCCTTTGACGTAGAACTGTCTTCATGTAGGGGCTCACCTGCGCACTGCCTGTTGGCTTCTTGGTGTATGGGGGGGGGGGAGCCCTAGAGGACCCAGTAATGCTGAAAACATGGCTTCATTTTAGTATTTTTGTCTTCCGCAACTCGGCGAACAAGTTTACCCATTTTGTGGGCCGGAATTAGAGCACTTCGCTGTATGAGAAAGGGGATGTTGATAAAACTCTGGCTGAATTGTTTTTGTCAAAAAACTGACCTGTGTATAAGTCAATCCTCCCAATACATGAAAGATTTTCGGAACAAAAAAAATTGGCTTAAATATACATGGTATATTTTTATATGCTCACAGTCAATTTTGCTTTCATTGTTATTTTAGGTTATTTCAGGCTTTCAGAATTTGGATGTTCATATTTTAGTTTACCATGTATGTGGCCTAAATATTTTTATATAATATTTGTTGTTTTATACAGCAATTTGAAAAAAAAAGTGGAAAAGTCAGCCTAGAAGTACCTGTACAAGGATGACGTCACTCTCCACTACCTTACAAAGGTTTTTAACAACTGGCTGTTGTGAAGATGAATTTTTGGAAGGAGAAAATTCAACTACCTTTGCAGGAAATCAAACACATGCCCTTTCACTTTTTGGGTGAATGCCCTAGACCACCAGACTACAAAGGCAACGAATCTCTCAATCTTTCCTTGGAGCTCAGGTGCAATAAACAGAACCATACGAGGGCACAGGCCAAGCTTGCAACTGCTTATATGGCAACCAGATGGTGACTTATTCAAGGGGATGATGTCACTCTCCGCTACTATACGAAGGTAGCGGAAAGTAACATGGTGCATGCAACACTGAAAGTTTCAGTGAAACCACAAGGGGCCAAGATTACTAATCCTATGTGACATATAGCCATATTAATTACCATTAAGCTATATTGAACAGTCAGTTTACAAAAATGACCACCAGCGTTGTGAGCCATGTGTTGAAGGCTCCTGGGTTATTGTTATCAAAAACAGTCCCAGTGTGATTATATTGAGTAGTATATACTGTATTTTAATGATACTAATATTTGTTGAATACAAAAGAAATCAAATATGTGAAAGTTAGATTTGATCCTGGGGGAAGTGCCATAAAGAGAGCGATACTTGACATATTTTTTTTATCCTTTTGCACACCGCAGTGCATATGTTTTAGTGTTGCATGTTCTGAAAAAAGTACCGCATGAATATTAATATGTATATACATTTATTTCAGCTGGATGGTAAAATGATGTGTTGGTTATGTACGTTATCTTACAAGAGAGCTTTGGCAAAAACCAAACAAAACAGTTCGAGTCATCATGGAGCTGTTTCCCTCAGCAAGTCCAGCCATCATCATGCACATAAGCGTTCACATTCAGGTCATTCCGGCAAACATAAGTAGGCTACTTACTGATCATCTCATTCGAGTATTTTTATTCTTGTAATGATGTTCCACAATTTTTTATTCATGATTTCATGCAATATCGTTAATCTTACGTGATACTGATAATGGTTATATTCATATTGTTTTCTAGAAAAAAAGAGCATAGCCCAAGTAAGAAAATAAAATCTGAAAATGTGAAGTCCATGAATGGTACTTTACCTACAAGGTTAGTTGATGTGTGGTTCATTGTCAGATTGTAACTTTTTTTTTGTTATTATGGTAGACTTTCAAAACAGGTGATATTTTTCTTGCTCATAATTAGCGCTATTGATAAATACTGAAAAATTGAGTTTTTTCAGCTGTTTCTATTGTTTAAAAATGTGATGCTATCATTGGACTTGATTTTTATTTATTTATTTGAAATGAAAGATAGGTTTTGTTTTATCAATTGTATTTGTCTTTTCTTTTCAGTGAAAGCAGTCTTCTTGATCCATCGATGAGTGACCATGTTGCTGCATTGGCGCAGCTTAAAGATCAGATCTCTTCCTTACAAAAGCAACTTGCCCAGAAAGATGCTCAGATGTTTACAAAGGAGAAACAGGTTAATGATCTCAGTTATCTAGTAACAGAAAATATTTATTCATGTTTTCATCTTCCCCCACCCCTGCTGTAAAATATACATGCTCAACTCGTAGCCAGCAGGTCACGTGTGTCCCTCGGAGTCATCTGACATGGCCTAAACCTTAAATCTATTTTGTAAAAATGAACTAAATGCCACATTGTCACTTAAGTGACCTGCCATGCAGTTCCATATTACTTAAATGACCCCCAGCACATTCAGAGGGCACTCAAGTGACCTGTGGCACATTAACAGATCACTTAAATGACCTGCAGTGCAGTTCCACATCACTTAAGTGGTCCATTGCACATTACCAGATCACCTGATTGGTCTGCAGTACATTTCCATATGGTCTAGTGGTCATAGTGACAGACTCCTTGCATCGCGAAGACCTGGGCTTAAACCCCCCATTGTTGCTACAGTAGTGGTCAGCTGAAGTTGGTTTACTGTGGTTCCTAACTTTGAGGTGTGAATGCGAGCCGATCTCCCCATTAAAAAGTCTCGCCGCAGAGAGCAACAGGCCTACAATAGTAAAATCTTCAATCATTATGCTTCACTCATAGTTAGAAAAATTGATGATATATGACAGCATTACACAGATACAAACTTCACATTAGGTTCATAACACATATATTCACATTCTGACATGTACCAATTCATTCGAAATTCTGTAGAGGAAAGTTCATGAGATGCATGTGCAATTAAGTAGCAGTAGTAGTACATTTCTCCATATCCCTGGCACATTCCCAGATCACTGAAGTAACCCACAGCACATTTATAGATCACTCAAGTTACCTGTGGCACATTAAAAGACCCACAGTACAGTTTCACATTGCTTAAGGGATCCCTGGCATGTTCCCAGATTGTTAAGTGGTCTTTGGCATATTCCCAGATTGCTAAGGGGTGCATAACACATTTCCAGATCATTTGAGTGCTTCGTAGCACATTTCCAGATAACTTGAGGGGTTCCTAGCACATTCCCAAATCACGTAAGCAACCCATATCAGTTAAGTGGTCTGCGGCTCATTTCCAGATCACTTAAGTAGCCCGCTGCACATTTACAGATCAATTAAGTGGCCAGCGACATGTTTTCAAACCAATGGAATGGTCCCATACTGTTCAAAAACTTGAGCACCCTGGTATATATATGATATGGCGGTGATCTTCCCCCTTTAACTCATGAATTACCTTTGAAGTTTGCAGAGATGAAGGCACAACATGGGGTCCTGGAAAGAGAACTGAAAATGAAGATTCAATCTATGACAAAGCAGCATAGTGATGTTGTTGAAGATTTACAGGTATGATTTTATTTTTATTAACTCGTACTTGACAGTGTATGTGTAAACTTCTGTTTAAAAAAAATTTGACCATTCCAGAAACTTGCAAGATCAGTCTGCTTGCTTAAGTTAGGAAGCCCATTTTCACAGTATGGCTGTAATTTACCACCCATCTCATCATCCATGAGACTCTTAAGCATTAAAGAAAAAAACCTACATTTGTATGTGTAATTGGCAGCCTCCCAAATAGCCAAATTGGGTTTTCTATTTTGTTCAAAACAATTGAAACTTCTGAATAAGAATGGATTATTACAAGTATTTTTGTGCATCAATCTCAATTATTTAAATAGGCATTGTAAGTGTTTGTTGGTTATGTATGTAAACCAGGTGGGATCCAGGGTAAATGGGGCCTATAGCTCCTCCCAAAAACTGAAATATAGGAAAATTTGTTTTTCTCTTAAAATATGGGATGGACCTACAAACCTAATCAGTTAGTCACCCACTCCTGAGAAGATAAATCACCCTGTATTTTCTCCAGATGTAAACTTAGATGACTTCAACCCTAACACAACATGTATAAAAAGATGCAGGATTTCTTGTTTGTTTGTGCTTTAACAGCATCAGAAGGGGGGGGGGGCTGTAGAAATATCACGGCATTGTGTGTGTGATGCTCTTATGAGGGGTATGAGCAAAGAAGGGGGTACTCTTGATGGCAAATAAAATCAATTCCAATTTGATTGATATCTGAGGCAATGATATTTGTGATAAATCAATTTTTTGTAATAATAAAAAATTAAGAACACAATGAAGAAATGACATCAAAACTATTTTTTATCAGTTGAGTTCACACTATTCAAGCGTGTACTCTTCTGGCATGTTCTTTTGCTCATTTGGTCTATGTCCATACCACTTTAGTTGCCTGTTTGGCTTGGAAGGCTTCCGAAAGTCAAATGATGAAGCCATGTAAGTCAGGTGGTTTGAACAATTCAATGTTAGATCTCTTTGATGTGCCAAAAAAAGATAGAATTTATTGGGCTACTAACTAATTTGTCATGACATTTTTGCCTCATGACTTGTCATCTCGTCTACTTTACTCATCAACTCCCACGAGTACGACGCTGAGCACAAATAGTGTGTACCCACAGTTAACGACAGTCACAATGCATATACATTTTTGTTTCTACTAAAGAAATTATGTGTTATTTTTAGGGTTATTCATTTCATAAATGTTTGTACATTGACTATTAAGATTTCTTATTTTTTATTTTCTACTAGGCTAAAGTTCGTGTGTTGCAAAAGCAAGTTGTCACTCTTGGCAGAGCAAACAAAAATAAAATTAGCACTGACAGCCCTCAACGTTTATGAACATTATCATCTCAATCCTTAGTTAGTTATTTTCAAATCACTGGGAAACCAAATGTGTGTGTGTGTGTGTGTATATTTATATACAGTGCCTCATAATGAATATCCTACCTTAAAAATTCTACCACAGTTTTCTTTGAGAAAAAAAAGAATTATGGCAGAAACGTGTCTATAGCATGATAACTGCGAGTTTGATATGGGGAGAGATAATTAAATGAAGAAATTTACTGCTCTGTGTGCAATTTGAATGTCTAGATGAACATGGAAGTTACGAATCGGTACATCTAGTATGCAGTAATGGCCACATTTTCCCAACAAAAACATTCTATTGAATGGAAAAAGTGTTCTTTAAACTGAACCAGAGATATCTGGTGTGACAATGATTGACATAAATCATGTTAAGATTGACGAATTTAAATTCTGTCTCTACAGCGGCGGTATTATAATTTTTCTGTAGGCCTATGTATAACAATCAAAATGATGGCACAATAGCATGTTGAATGATATCTTTCAAGAGGATAACATGCGATTGCACGAAGCTTTTATCAGTGGTCATGCCTTGTGAGATGTCCAAATGAAATCCTTCACCGATTCAATCCTAAAATCAGTGACCTATTGGCTGCTGAGTGAATGATTTTCAGTAGCCTTAAAATGAAGATGAGCACGTGTTGACTATGGGTCAGTACTAGGCTCTAGTACATTAGGATATGATGCAAACACATTTCGGATCAATGCCACGCGCTGAATCCCTATGTATCAGTCCTAATACTTATCAATAACTTCATAAATTCGAAGCATAAGCCAGAAGACATGTATTTGGAAAAAAAAATTGATTAGTTACTTAATTCTGTGTTGTATGTCAAGTTTCATTTCAAGCATTCCCTCATTGTGCGACATTTCTCTCCCCCTCCCCCCTGTGAGGTAGTGCATATTTATACATGTATTCACCCCTATTTATTAGTTTTATTTATTTCATTCAGACGTTGACTTTTAATATAATGTGTCAAAATTGAATGTTTTATTATGGTTGTGCTTTTGATTTCCCTAGGCCAAAAAAATACTTTTTTGGCGATATATTTTAAATACAATGAAACTCCTATATAATCATACTTAAGGAACTGTTATAAATGATATATTGTTTTGGATGGAATTTATTAACACTATGAGTTATGTTTATTGGGACCATAGGTGAAGATACAAATGGAGTATTGGGGGGAGGGGTGTCCCAACATCAATGATGGAGTGACTGATCTTATGTATATGCTTATACACTGGCTTCCAAAAAGCACACAATGCTTGCTCCTCAGGATTGGATGGTGAGTGGAATACAAACAAGTGGTACTCTGGCAAACAGTCCCCTTCATGAAGAGCCTTCAGCACAGTACCAGCAGATATTGTCTTATCAAGTGATGCTGCAACCATGTATGTAACAGTTCTGGAGGTCATCTGTCGATTGCACTTGGCTACTATACCAATATACAGATCATCAGAGGTGTTGGCAACCTTTGGTTGACCGAGAACAGGTCTGCAGACAATGGTTTGACTTGTTTGGAATTGCTTCCATAATCATAACATTGCTGTATTAACTAAGCGGAATTGATGAGTGACCGCCATAATGGTTACATCCATGGTTGCAGAGTCACTTGATAAGACAGTATCTACCAGTACTGTACAGCAAAGGCTCCATATGAAGGGACTGTACTCCAGGGTACCACTTGTGTGTGTTTGACTCACCCATCCAATCCAGAGGGGGAGCAAGATTAAAGTGGTGTCGTGTTATATAAGCCATTGTGTGCTTCCCTTTTGGAAGTGAATGTACATGAATTGACATCATCTTGCTTGTCCATCAGCCTTTCAACCCTATCTCCCTCTTATGGTCAGGACTGAAGAATAAATATTGCTATTTAGGCCTTTAATTATAAAAGAGGGCATCGTTATATATATAGGATTTTCACTGAATATATGTTATTTATCGTTAGGATTTATTAGTTTTGCAATCACTGATTTTTCTCATCTTTGTCGATTTCTTTTGTTTGACATCAGTCATTATGTTATGGCTTGTTGGTCCATTATGATGTGTTTTAACCAATATTTATATTCGATAAATAAAAAGTTATTATGATTGAATGTATGTGTAGTGTTTAGTGGGGAGTATTTTTCTTCTAATTTAATGTATCATAATTTTGTTTTTTTACAAGAAACAAGGTGAAAGTTTCTGTAAAAACACATAAAATGGAAAAAAGGATAAAAGCTTTTCTCCTATTTTACTTGAACAGGGATGGGTACATAGGTCAGTCTAAATTGTGTAATGTGGATGAGAAACAATGTTATTTCAATAAGAATGCCATCTTATTGAAGTTGGCATTTCAATGCATATTATGGAAATTGTGTCACAAATATTCAGGATGTAATACAAGTTCACATTTATGGGCAGATGTAGCGACAGTTGAATATGCCACTCTTGCAGAAATTCTATGCAGTAGCACACCTTATATGATGAAGAATGAATCTCTTAGTCTTCAATCTATCACAGTTAAAAAAATTTTGTCTCGTATGGTAGTGATTTTCTTTAATTTTAAACCTTTCATCGGCATCAACGAGATCACACCACCTTAAAAGCCTTTTATTTTAGCATTGACAAACCCAGACACTTTGTTGAGCTGATTTCTCAGTGAATCAAATTTTCCAATCTCCCTTCTGCACCTGCTGAAAATCAGAAGTTAGCCTACTTCATAAAAAAGAAGCTGACATTTTGCTGGAAGTTTATTGATTGTTTCTATGCCAGGTGTTAATGGAATTGAGGCTAAATGATTATGAAGAAAATGATCGCCATTTAGTGATCTACACTTGTAAAAGCCTTTGAATTTAATCTGTTTATTCCCAACATTGGGCCCATGCCCTAAAAGTGGACAGTTTGAGTTCTATGAAGACTTTTAACCTTTTGAGCTCTATTTTTTTGTATCGGTTCAGATTTGTAATATTTAAACTACTACTTGATAACTTCTTGCTCTGGTTTTCTCTTTCAGTTGAAGGGGGTTTGACTAAGGGTTCTAAATGTTTTGTGTTCCACGGAAAATTTGTGCCAGAAAGATTAAATCCACAGACCCCCCCCCCCCTGCTAATAAAATGAAGAAAAACGAAGGCCACAGACTCCTTTAAAAAATAATATTCTGTGTAAAGCTTTGAAAAGACTGCGTCAATTCAACTATGAAGTTTTATTGGGGTGGTGGAGACATCTGGATTTCAGATATGCTTTGGTGAGGCATGGTCTTTTTAAAAAAAGGTTGGGAAACATTGATTTAATCGGATTGCAATAGGTCTGCAATTTGATTCCCTTTAGAAAAACCACAAGTCTTTTCCTTTTTCCAAGTTCACCTCGGCATAGCATCTAGAAAAAAGTGTATTTCTCTATGATTTGTTAAGGTTTGAAGACTCCAGATAATTTTTTATTGTTAAAATTAATTTGCTTTAAACCACTATTCGCTTTTGTCGTCATTTCTAAGCAAAGCGACCATTTCGAAGAAATCATAATGTGATATGACCCATGTTTGCGAAGGACAATATCACGCACCGTAAGAAATATTGCACCGAGACCGATTCCATCTATTAGTCAAAGTTGTAACTAATTTCACAAACCGGCTTATTTGGACCCCACAGTGGTGGTAAGCTGAAGGTTTGGTTTTCTGTGTTTTCCAACTTCAAGGTGTAAATGTGGGCCGATACCCCGTTAAAAAGTCTCGCCACAGAGAGCAAACAAGCCTACAATGATACAATTATTCAATCATACTTCACTCATAGTAAGGAAAACTGATGGCAGATGGCGGCGCTACAAATAACTAGCATTACCCAGTTCATAACACGTACATTCCAACCAACTCCAATTCGCTGGAAGTTACGCAGAGGAATGGGGACGAGTTGCGTGTGTGGCTTAGTAGTTGTAGTCTTTTCCATTAAACGAATTGCAGTGTTTATTTCATCTTTTTGTCTACCACTGTTTCCACGTTTTGCATTTCAGAGTTAGGGAGTTCTTTCTAAAACACTGTGTGTGTGAAGTAAATATTTATATTTTGAATCGTAGAGAGAGAGAGAGTTGTGAAAACAATCTATATCCACGATTTCGGTCCGTTTCAAGCTTCTAAAAAAAAGGGACATCTTTTTTTGAAAGAGTCGGGACGGACAACAGAAAATACAGAAAGCCCCGTCAAGTACGGGTGTGACTTGAAAGAAAAAAAGCTATAGTTTTATTACATAATATAGGAAGAACGGCAAAATATCTTACACAGTCAATGAAAATTCCATCATATGGTAGATGGTGGTGACGCCTGCGTCGGCTGGAAATTGAACGAAATTTCTAAGATAAGGTTTCGTCTCTGTACATGTTCTCGAATACAGGGTGATACTGATATTCCTTTACACATATATACTCGTGGGCAAAACTTTAAAGACTGGTGGAGCACATCTAAACGAGTAATTTTCGTCATACAATGTATACAGGTAGTCGGGACGCAAGAGGTTAAATCACAGACGGCGTCGTCGTTGTAATCATGTAATCATTAACGCTGGTTTCGGCACTTCTCTTTGGAAGCCCGACGACTATACCGGGAGTGTTTTCCAACAAGAGTCGTGCCAGATTGATAAAACCTTTAAGTGGTTGCGGTGTCTGTGCCGAACAGGCTCCTTCTAGTGTCCTGTTCCTAAGTTTAAATTGTAAAACCGGAACTTCGCATTAGTGACAGTGACGTCTGCAGAGGTGCCTTTACATGGGGGGGGGGGGCTTGGCAGGCTATAGCCCCCTCCTCCCAGGGGTGTAGAGAAAATTAGTTAAATAGGAGAAGGTGACAAAGTTTTTTTATATAGCACACAGGTGGTAAAACCATAAATCTGTTTCTGTCTATAGAGCGAGGGACTAAGGCAGTCAATGAATGATCACACCAGTACCTAGACAGTTTGCTAGCACGTGGGTGACCTAAAGAGTGCTCAAGAGCTTTTTGTGTAAGTGAACAAAAGACTAACCTCGATAGCAAAGGACTAGGTCGGTAAGTGACCTGGAGAGTGCCATGTGAGTGATAAAAATGAGTGATGAACTTTGATACAGAAGCGTATATTTACCGGAGTGAGGGGGGGGGGGGCAAGCCAAGCACGCAATCGTTCAGGGCGAAAAATATGTGGTATGAATGGTCAGTAAAATTAGACTAGAATGGGAGAAGAGAGCGCCGAAATTTATATAAAGCCCACAGCCGGAAAAACCTTTAATTTTTCCCCTGCGTCTAGCTGTTCACTGCTTGCATTACTACTGTAGATTCAGAGCTGGGGAAATCCCAGACACCCGAAATTGGTATTGTTGCCTAAAAGTTTTTCTTTGTGTAGTTACTAAATTGCAGGCTGAGACCAGCACAAAATGTTTGGAATTTAGCAGCGTATCTGCCAACGTGAAAGAGGGTCACTGTCCTCTGAAAAAGTCCAAAGGAGAGCATTATTTTGGACCTTTTTCTTTGGGTAAAATTTTTTTTTTGATGCCTAAAATTTTTTTCTGGTTCCTAGATTGTTTTTGTGATTTGTCTAACAATGTTATAAATATAGAATTAGTATAGAGTTTTTATTCTTAGTCTATATGGCAGTGTTTCTCAGAGTGTGCATCGCGGCTCCTAGTTGCGTCGCCAACCTTTGTCAGAGGCGTCGTGGCGAGCAGGAGATATTAATTTGTGTGTCTATTATATACACACACTTGAAGCAGTGCCGTCTTAACGCATGGGCCCACCCAGGCACGGCCCGGGGGCCTCACAAAAATGAGATTCATTTGAAATTTTCTAGAATTCACCTGGTAGGGCCTCAGAAAAACCACTTGGCCCGGGGGCCCATGATGCTCTTAAGACGGCCCTGACTTGAAGTGGTTCTTTTATAAGTAAAAATATCTACCTCCTAACTCTATTCTGGGGAATCATCAATTGGGCAAGGCAACCACGGGTGACAAAAGTTTGAGAAACTGGTCTATGGGTATGACCATACCATTGTACGACGAAAATTGTGTGTTCAGATGTCTTGCTCTCCTTATAAAGTTTATTACGTTAAAGTTATTACATCGCTCCTTATAAAGTTTCCCGGGATTTCTGATTCACCCTGTATGCACTGTATTATATACTCTACACTGTACAATTTTCCTAGGGTGATATTAATAGATCTCTCGCCTGCATTTCAACTGTTTAGTCGATAAACACGACGTGGACAAGGTTTTTTTGCTCTTCTCGTCACCAACAGCAAGAAACCTTTTGAATACAGTTCTACCGAATCTTTTCTTATATACACGCCCCACACCGGACTCATCATTTGGCGCTGGACAGCTGCGCAATATCTTGCGTGAATCGCAATCCGTAGTCATTATTCAAGGCGCAGCAACAGAGGCAACTCATCCTCGGACCGTGGCACCGATGGAAATTCTGCTGGTGCCTCCTGGAAGCCAGGGCAATGCGGTGTCTCCGGCATATCGCGCAGGGGCATCGTAGATCGGGTAAGACCTGTGACGTCGCCCGGAACAGGAAGTATTCCGTGCTCGGAACCGTTATCCACGCCGGCATGTTCCAAAGCTGGGGTGATGGCGTGGCCGTGGCTTGCTGGTTCGTCAGTGTCGTTGACGTCGTGTCTATTCCACCCAGCGCAGGAAGCTGATGGTTATGCTGGTGGAAGTCCTGCTTGGGTCTCGGCGACGGTTCTTGCCAGAAAGAGGCCGGCAATTTCCTCTGCCGTAAGGGAGTCACTGTCGCTACGCTGTTGCTGCTTGCGGCCTCGGCTGTAGATGGCGGTGGTTTGTCGCTTGAAGACGGATGACTGGTGTTAGCCATTTTACGGCGGAGTCTCTGATGGACCTGAAACGAAATTTGTCAGTGTTGAGGATATCAATTACATTAAACCTCTGAGAAGATATTTCTTCCGAAGTGCACACACGAAACATTAGTTACGACTAGGGTTCGGATTTCTGTCCGCATTTTTTTTTTCATATTTCGCTATTTTTACGTGATAGAGCATATTTTCAAAATTGTAAGGCATATTTCGCATATTTCATAGTTTTCGATGAAAAGTTAATTTTTACCCACTATTCAAATTCTGCTTCAGACTGGTTTTTCCGGTTCCCGCCTCTGACGAGAGCTCTTAAGCCGGATTTGCCTAGGAGTAGGCTTTTTTCGCCGGGTGTGAATCGAACTGAATCATTTCGCGTCGGTAGAAGCGTGTTACATAATCACGCTACGCATTTTTGTTTTCCTAGCGTGGCGCGCAAGATCAGGGTGGCTTTATAATAGCATATGGCCCAGAAATCAGCTACTATGTCGTCTGCTTGTTTCGGTTTGAAGGGAAGTGAAAAAAAAAACAAAAATGAAGTGATGCGAGGATCCGGGTTCGAACCCCACAGTGGTGGTCGGCTGAAGTTGGTTTTCTGTGGTTCCCAACTTCAAGGCGCAAATGCGAGCCGATCTCCCCGTTTAAAAGTCTCGCCACAGAGAGCAACAGTCCTACAACGGTAAATCATTCAACCATAACACTTCACTCATAGTTAGTAAAACTGGGGGCAGATGACAGCACTACACATAACAAGCATTACACAGAAACAAACTTTACGTCAGGTTGCACTACACGTACACGCACATTCCCGCATGTACCGATTCATTGGGGGGGGGGTTCGCGGGGGGGGGGGTGCATGTGTGGTGTAGCAGTAGTAGGTAGGGGCTCGGGGATCCATGATGTTCTTAAGTCAGCCACCTCGTTGGGCAATTTGCCTGTTGTGGCGTTGTATTTGTATTTGTATTTGTATCCAGAAGATCGGTGAAACGAACGGCGCACGACGCATTTAGCTCCTTCAGAAACAGTCGGCCAATCACGGCCAAAGTGCTGTCGTGAGGCGTATTGCGCTCTGTAAGGAAACAGTCATACTTTTTTTCAAACCGAGCACAACTCAGGTCTATCACCATCTATGGCCGATTTACTACCTAGTGAGTTGCGCCGGAAGTGTATCTGTGTGTGTGTACCTACCAGTCTGAGTACGTATGTAGTGTTGTGTTTGATTTTTTAGTGCTGCCATCTATATTTCAGAAGTGAAGTGAGTGATGTGTTATGATCGAATTACATTTGTACTGTTTGTAGGTCTGCTGCTCTCTTTTCAAAATGTAGATCGGCTCGCATTCGCGCCTTGAAGTTGAGAACCACAGAAAACCAACTTCAGTCGCGATCACCACTGCGGCAACGGTGGGGTTCGAACCCGGGACCTCGCGACGCGAGTCCGTCACTAAGACCACTACTACTACTACTAAATCGCACATGTACCTCGTCCATATTCCTCTGCGGAACCTCTGACGAATTGGTACATGCGGGAATGTGCGTGTACGTGTAGTGAAACCGGACGTGAATTTTGTTTCTGTGTAATGCTTGTTATGTGTAGTGTTGCCATCTGCCACCAGTTTTTCTAACTATGAGTGAAGTGTAATGATTGAATAATTAATCGTTTTAGGCCTGTTGCTCTCTGTGGCGAGATTTTTTTCATGGGGCGATCGGTTCGCATTTGCGCCTCGAAGTTGGGAACCGCACTAAGACCACTCGACCGCCACAGCGGCAACAGTCATACTGCTTTTCCTATTGGTGAGTAGACGGTGTGTCGAGCAGCAGCGCGATTCACGTTGCACGCGGCACAGAAAACCTGCCCCTAAGAAAACCCGGCTTTAGGGCAAGGATTTTTATGCGCTATAGCTGAAACGTCGTTGCTGATTGGTAAAAAAATCCTGAAATTCACGTTTTTCGACCAATCAACAATGTCATTGAATTTTTAGAGCATAAAAAAATACTAGCCCTTCAACGACACTAATGTGTGGCTGCAAATAGATTAATTTGAGTTAAATTAAAAGGAAAAATTGGCTGAAATTGATCCACGGGGGCAATTTTTTTATCGTTTGTAGGAAATTTTGAGAGTTTTTACCAAATAAAAAGAATTACTCTTTCATATATATATATATATATATATATATATATACACTCATGTCCATAAATTAAGGATAATTCAGAATCACACGGAAATCGAAATCTGAAGTAAAACTTTCACCTGTAGAATTATCACACACATCTGCAAGAATGATATGCAAATTTCAGGAAGCCACCAGATGATGCCGATAGTACGTCACAATGACGAGAGTGTAAGAGGGGGGGGGGTATATAAGGAATGGTGGCAAAGAAGTGAAATTGTTCACAAGAGTTCTGTAAGGCGCTCGGTGCCATAAGCGAATAGTTATGACACAGAGGGCGCATGTGGATGATTTTTTACGTGGTAGAATTATCGGCCGCCTGGAATGTGGACGTACTCAGATGGAAGTATCCGAGGAACTTGGAATTGCCCAAAGTGTTATCTCTAGGCTTTGGCAACGATTCCAAGATAACGGAAATGTCAGTAGACGTTACAGTACAGGTAGCCCCCGAGTTACAACGCCGAATGAAGACCGGTATTTGGCAGTAACTGCCAAAAGAAGCAGACGGAGCGCAGCATCCGACCTGTCTCGTCAGCTATCTGCAGCCACGGGTACCACAGTTTCAAGGCAAACCGTGTACAGACGTTTGGGAGATATTGGTCTATATGCTCGCAGGCCTGTCAGATGTGTTCCGCTCACGGCAACTCACTGTCGGCAGCGATTAGCCTGGAGTAGAGAACATGCAATGTGGACATCGTCACAGTGGGCTTGTGTGATATTTTCCGATGAGTCCAGGTTTATCTTGCAGTCTGATTCACGTCGGACTTTCATATGGAGAACGCCAGGTACCCGTTACCACCAAGACAACATCATTGAACGACACCGTTACGGTGGTGCAGCATTGCTCGTTTGGGGTGGAATTATACTGGGTTCCAGAACAGATCTGCATGTTCAAACGGGAACCACGAAAGCCCAAATTTATCAGGACATCATTCTGGAACAACATGTACGTTTGTTTAGGGATGACAACGCCCGTCCTCACCAAGCAAACATCGTAAACGAATGCCTTGAATCTGAGGATATAACCCGTATGGAATGGCCAGCATTCTCACCTGACTTGAATCCGATAGAGCATGTGTGGGACATGCTTGGCCGACGAGTTGCAGTCCGTCAACCACCTCCTACATACATGTGTACCGGAAATGTGTGACTTAAGAACATCATGGATCCCCGAGCCATTTTTTTTTGGAGGCCCTACCTACTACTGCTACACCACACATGCAACCCCACCCCCCCGCGGAACCCCCAACGATATCGGTACATGCGGGAATGTGCGTGTAGTGAAACCTGACGTGAAGTTTTTTTTTGTGTCTCTGTAATGCTTGTTATGTGTAGTGCTGCCATCTGCCACCAGTTTTTCTAACTATGAGTGAAGTGTCATGATTGAATAATTAATCGTTGTAAGCTTGTTGCTCTCTGCGGCGAGACTTTTTTAATGGGGTGATCGGTCCGCATTTGCGCCTCGAAGTTGGGAACCACAGAAAATCAACTTCAGTCGACCACTACTATGGGGTTCGAACCCGGATCCTCGCATCGCGTGTCCGTCACTATAACCACTCGACCACCACAGCGGAGTGCTCAAGCATGTGAGTGATCATAACAGTGACTTCAGAGGCATATTTACTGGGAGCGGGGGGGGGGGCATACGAGCTGTAGCGCGGCCATTTGAGGAATGAGTGGTCAAGAAAATTGGACTAGGTTGAAGGAAGGCAAAATCTTCATAGTCCACAGGAGGCTCAAAGATAAATGCGGCTCTGGATGTAAAGAACCGCATTAACTTCCATTCGATTTCGCTATATTTGGTTTTTATTACTGACACGACGGAACAATTTTTTTTTTTTTGACGTAAATAGAAATTGCAAAAGTGTCCTCATCCCACAACAATGCAACTTCCCAATCGTGTAGTGTATCTTTAACAATTTGGGGAAATATTTCGCAGACCAACGATTGAAGAACACTGAACTGTAAACTTAAAAAAAAAACCCATTTTAAATCAACAGAAATAGATAAATATAGCATATAAAAGTATTTTCTCTTTCAATATTTTAATTTATTTTTAATATTAAATTTTTTAAAGTTTTTCATTGTTTTTCATCACACACGGGATTCCTATGCCCATGCCTGCGTAAACTTCTGCTACTTATCCCGCTAAGACACCACTGGCTACAGCACACATGGCAATAATTGATGTTATGATATGATTGCAAAAAGTTTCCTGAATGTAAATGAACGTAGTTTTAAATGGAATTCTCAGATTTGATACAGAGTCAAAAACGGCAAAAATCGACAAATATTTCAATTAGTTTCTCCTTTATCAAAAAAAAAAATATAAAAAAATAAAAAACACCCTTCGTGAGAGAAAACACAAACCGAATACACCTAATTACACCTTTTTTTTTTTCAATTTTCACGAATTTTTAAAGTATCTACGAACGTATACTACTATATTTACTAAAGTATCTACGAACGTATACTACTATATTTACTAAAGTATCTACGAACGTATACTACCATATTTACTAAAGTATCTACCGAACAACCCGGTATAATAACACATTAGCTTCATGTTTAATTATTTTGAAAGTACGGATGTTTCCAAACAATGAATGAAATTTATGAAAGGAGAGATGAAAAACAACGATGTACTTTTTTTTTTACGTGCGTAAAAATTACTTCAAAAAGCGTACTATAAACCACTATAACAATGTAATTATTAATTGATAATAAATATCATGCAGAGTACCCTGATTAACAAATTTATTATTTTAGTTTTGTTATTCATCAAGCGGAAAACAATCAAAAAAGTCTAAATGATAAGTAAAATGAAGGAGAAAAAAAACAAAAAAATATATAAATATTTCTATAGTTAGAAGTATCAAATATTATAGTTTTTGAGTTTGTTTATTATTATAAGAGTGCGTTATGGATTTTGTACATTTCATTAGCATATTTCAATTACTATAATCCATGAATTAAAGTAATACAATTTTTGGAAAGAAAAATTGTTAATATTTTTAAATCTGTGCTGGATAATTTCCTTTTAATTAGTGAGAAATGCTTTGTAAAATTACTTACCGCGTTCAGTTTTCCTACAGGAGAGAAAGAGAGAAGATTGTCTGAAACTCTTCACAAACTTCTGACCAACAAATGACGGTAACAAATCCTCCCATAGCGATAATCCCAAACTTTATCAAATCTCGCCAAATCTAACTACAATCTCGCCAAGTCCCGACACCAAATTGCCTTTCAAGAAATTTTGGATGTAGGAAAAAAAGTAACTTTATATATATATATCTACAAAATATATATATGGAAATGAAATTTGTTGTGACTTATTTTCTTTATCGATTAAAGATGCTTGACCAGAAGAATACAAAGTGTTTTCCTAGAACATGGGTTTTCAACTAGTGTTACGCGGAACCATGGGGTTCCGTGAAAGCTTCTTTTTGGGGTCCCACATGATCAAACATCACGGAGCTCTTTATAATCCTGGAACCCACAGAGTTTTCAAAGAAAATGTTCTTGTCCCTAATACTCACAAAGCTATTTTGAATTTTAACGAGGGGTAGTATCTTTAAAAAAAATATCAGCAAATTGAAAGAGCAGTGTAAATTAGGGAGAGAAACATTGCCAGTTAGTTTTTACGCTGCTTTTTTCCCCACTTTCTTCCGTTTTTTGAATCCAAATATCTCAGCGAATATTGCACTTGGAAACGTGGTTTGGACTCAGGAGAGACAGGGCAACAACTTTTTTAATTGGGTGTTTGAGGACAGGGTGTCCGTATAAGAAGTTTTTACTTAATATTTTAATAACTATACGACTCCTTGCAACGTGAATGACGTATCTAAAAGTTTCTGCGTGTTCTTTGGGTACCTTCTCTAATTGGAAGTATAGCCCATAGAATAGCCCAAACGGTTTGGCAGTAAAATGCGGCGAGGGGAATTAAGTAATGGCCTGTATATATATACAGGGTGATTCAGAAAAGATAGGAAAAACTATAAGAGGTGGGAGTATACACCAATACTGTAATTGTCATCAAAGTTCTAACATGAAACGCAACGGCCGCTCAGCAAACGTTACAACGGGATTCCTGTTGAAATTTATCGGGAGAAAAAGAACAACACCATGCATGCAAATGTGCAAAAAAAACAAAAAAACCTGGGGAAGAAGAAAAAACATTATACACAAAATCTGCGTCACAGTGAATAAAAGGCACGGACTCAGCATTACTAAAGTGCGCCATTATCACGTACGTTACAACTGTTAGAACGATTGCACGCTAGAATAAATTCACAGGGCTGGCGTCCGCTTGCCCTTAGACAATGCATTTTTTGATGACAATTGTTTGTATTGGTGTGTACTATATCACCTCTTAAAGTTTTTCCCATCTTTTCTGGATCACCACTATGTAATAACATTGAATTGGAACTAGTGCTGCCACCTATCAAATAAAACTGTTGTGATTCTTCGATAGTAGTCGATGACCAATTTTTAATTAGTGCACTGCATAGAAAAAAATTAATAAAATTGTGATATTGATATAAATATTTTTCAAGCAATAATATCAATTAAGTTATCCAGTTGGCTTAAATGCTTTAACAGTTGATGTTTGCATAAGGTAAATTAAGATCAGTAAAATGCGTAAAACAATCTTGCGATCGTTTGTGAAACTGTTTTTTTTTTGCATGAGATTTCTTTTGCCAGCCATCGTACGGCATGGGACAAGGTATCTAATGCTTATATTTCATTACTTGAATATGATATGAACGCACGTAGTGACGACCTAATAGTTGCCATACTAAAAACTCTCGACATGCATTCGTCCCGTACGAGACCTGCAGAGATTAAATCGTCTTCAAGAGGCGCGTGCAGTGGTAACAATTCTTTCTGTGAACTTATTGAACTGGGCTTTAGGCTCGTAAACTGTGAAGTTGATTATGACAAATACGAAATTGAGGATGCTATGATATGGAAACTGGGTGAAGTGCTCGATGCCGAGGCATCATCTTGTGGTATATTTCGCAAAAACAGCCCTTCTCCCCGTCAATCATCTGATGACGATGCAAATAGCGTCAATGGAAAGGGAGGTCAGAAGAAAAAGAGAAATAAGAAGAAAAAGAAGAGAGATAATGGCCCGAAGGACATTATTTGTGAACCCATTATTGTAGAAAGGTGTGAGGTGCCCCAGGGTACCCTGTGTAATGATGGTTCAAACGAATCCCCACTTGTTAGTGCCTACGCTGTGGCCAGCGCATCAAAGGTCGATTTGGCTAATGCTGTAACAGCCAGTAATGACGTGGTCGCTCCAGCCAATGGGCAAACAGCTACTTGTGACGGCATTGCTACAGCCAATCAGGACTCAACCAGCAATAAGACGCGCAGGAGCGATGTCACTGAAGCTATACTATCAACAAGTACTGTAGGAAATGCGGGAAATACAGGACAAAATATCGGAAACTCTGGAAATAATTCAAAAAATGAAGAAATTGATGATCCAGACCCTGATAATCCTAATCAATGGAGAGAAGTCTCTTATAAGAAAGTTCGCATTCCCCCATTGACTCTTACCAAGTATGGGAACTGGATGGAATTGCTGCAAAAAATTAAAAGCACCTGCCAAGAGACTTTTTCGGCAAAAACAGCCGGTAAAAATATGATGTTGTTTTTGAACTGTGAAAATGACCACCGTGCGATTACAAAAATGTTCGATGCGAATTACATAAAGTATAGCACATACATGCTCCATTCAGATAGGACAATAAAAGTGGTTATCAAGGACTTAGAAAGAAACATCCCCGGTGAAGTGATCAAAGAGTCGCTGGAAGCCGAGGGCTTCGAAATCATAAATGTTGCTCAGTTAAAAAGCCATAGAGGACAGGGCCCTGACAGAATAGTAGTACCAATTCCGATTTGGCTAGTGGAAATGCCCCGAAAAAATCGGAGTAAGGAAATTTATAAGTTGACTTCTTTGAACTACATCAGAATTCGAGTTGAGATGTATAGAAAACGCCAGGGTGTGGTCCAGTGTTTCAATTGTCAGGCCTGGCGACATACATCGAAGTCATGTCATAATGATCCACGCTGTGTCAAGTGTCCAGGGGAACATCACTCCTCTGAATGCAGTCTGAAGCGGGGTGAGCAAGACCCGATATGCACCAACTGTGGAGGAAAACACAGTGCAAATTATAGAGGCTGTTTATCGTGCCCCACTAGCAAAGGCAGAATGGCCAGAAATGAAAATATGACAAGACGTCCAGATATACCAACAAACAGACCAAATATTGGTATGCATAATCTTGAAAATGATAGACAATCCGACAAGTTGAGACCAAGTCACAAATCTCAATATAAATCTCAAGATGACCATGATGATGACTGCTCAAGCGTCAGTTCAGCTAGAGGCTGGCCCAAAGGATGGAAGGGAAGGTTCAACGAACCTAAAAGGACTTCTACTGTACCAACGGCCGAGGCAGTGCCAACTCATGATGACGAGAATGCCGTGGTTCAGCGGGCTACCGACGAGGTGGTGCCTTTTGCCAAAATACTGAGGTCCCCTCCTCGACGAAGTGAATCACCGGCAACATCTGTTAGAGACGTGCGGGTCTCCAAAGCAGCTTCCAATAGCAGTAAAGTAAACTTCAATGTGGTGAAACCAACAGCTTCGAATCAACGATCTGACATGTGTGGTGGCAACCGTGTGGAAAAAGAACCCACGAAAATAGCAAATAACGATATCAATATGAACTCTAATAGCATAATTTTCCCGATTCAACAACTAATATCTATTACGAAGGACTGCTTTCTGAAAATCCTCAGATCTACTTCAAACGAGGAGAAAATAGAAATCTTCTTCAACTGTTTTCTAACTGCAGCTGAACAATTATTTGCTTCAACACTCACAAATGTCTAGTACACCAAATGTTGTGTTGCATAACATGAAGATCATGGCTTGGAATGCCCAAAGCTTGGTCTCTAGCATGACTGAGTTCAGGGACATCCTTGACACTGAGGGTGTTCATTTGGCACTGGTGGGGGAAACTTGGCTTCGTCCTTATCACACTGCCAAAGTAGCAAATTATGACTGTATCAGACAGGATAGAAGCTTTGGTCCAGGAGGAGGAGTAGCTATATATGTAAAGCGACACATTAATTATGATATTATTCAGCTACCTCCCTCGACACAATGTGAGGTAATAGCAATAGAGATCTACGTAAACAATCAAAAAATTAGGATAGGAGTGTGCTATAAACCTCCGAGAAATACTATAGACATTCCACTTTTTAACGAATTTTTCAATTGTCAGTACCCAGTGATAATGTGTGGCGACATGAATGCTAAATCCTTTCTGTGGAACTCGTACTCTACAAACACCCAAGGCAGGGTGCTCGAAAATTTTTGTATCAGAAAGAGCATTCAACCTTATGTGCCATACACTCCAACTCATTTTCCTGACCAGGCTGGCCAGTCACCAGATATTCTTGACATAGCGCTTGCTAAGAACCTTACATTTGCTATGTCGGTTCACGTTCAACCTGTCACGGATTCTGATCACAACCCTATATTTCTGGTAGCGGATTTCAATATTCCTTTTATATGTAAACCAAAGAAAATAGTGATATGGCCATTATTTAAGCGAAAGCTGGCCAGAATCACCTTGCCTTCCTTCACGGGTGGCAATATTGATCAAATTGAATCTGACTTATTGTTTCTCACAGAAACCATCACTAACACTGCTAAGGAATCCACCCGAGATGCTCCCACTAATAATCCACTGGGTATTCCCCGCTGGATTAAGGAACGCATCAAATTAAAAAACAAATTTAGGAGGAAATGGCAAAGAACGTTAAATCCGTACTACCAAGATAGATACAGATCTATAAAAAGAGAAGTATCTAGAGAAATCAAAGAATTTATGAGTGAGCGTTACTTCAGCTTTTTACGTGAGGCAAATTGTGCTGATGGCACGTTATACAAAGTGTATAAAACATGTAAGCCCACTTATTCGAGGATTCCTCCGATTGTCGGCACAAACAGAACAGTATATAGTGACAGTGATAAAGCGGAAGTATTTGCTGACACATATGAGAGACAGTTCTCTCCATGTGATAACACTCCTCCTCAGCTTATTGCCAGTGTTGACAGAGAAGTTCAAGTATTCTTTAGGGATATTCCCCCAGAACAACCCTCTGCTTTATTTCCTACGAACACTGAAGAAGTAACAAACATGATCAAAAACCTCAAAAAGAAAAAAGCACCTGGTCAGGACACCATCACCAACAACACTATCAAGAATCTCCCCGAAAATATGGTTCGCCAGCTGGTCAACATATTCAACGAATTACTTCATACAAACCACTTTCCGGCAGAATGGAAACTCGCTAAAGTTAAGGTCATCCCCAAAGCTGGACATGACCTACACTATCCACAGAATTGGGGCCCAATCTCACTTCTCAGTTCATTAGGGAAACTTTTTGAGAGAGTGGTAGCCATCAGACTACACAAATTTGTAGAGGACAATAACATTATCGGTCCAGAGCAGCACGGTTTCCGCAGCAAGCACTCGACCACCACTCAATTATTGCGGTTCGTAGAACGAATTCAAGAAGCCAAAATTTATAAAAACACTGCAGCAGTAGCCTTTTTCGATTTAAAGAAATCTTTTGATAAAGTTTGGCACAATGGGCTGCTGTTTAAGATGATTCGCATGGGAATGCCGTATAACATCATCAAATTTGTGAGCAATTATCTCGACTCGCGCTCTTTCCGAGTACAGATAAATGACTCAATATCTAATTCTAGACAGATTCGTTCATCAATAGCTCAGGGAAGTGTGTTAGGTCCTATCCTACACAATTTTCATATGAATGACTTCCCAGTTGCCCCTAAGGGTTTCACCGCTCTTTATGCCGACGATAGTGCCCTTTGTTGCACAGATAGGGACCCTGGCAAGGCCCTTTCAAACTTGCAAGAAATGGTAGGATTGGTCGAGCGCTGGTGTGTGCGAACCCGTGTTGAACTGAATGCAGATAAAACCAAATTCATGTAGTTCACTAACAAGTCCTCATTACCACAACAAGCACACATAGAGGTACAAGGAGTTATAATCAACCCAGTCATTCACAATAAATATTTGGGGGTGATAATGGACAAGAGATTCAATTTCTCCCGGCAGTGTGTTGATGCCATCCGTAGGGCGACCGTGGCCTCGGTCATGCTCAACAGACTAAGCCACAGGCACTCAAGTCTTTCAATTCGAAATCAAATTATTCTGTATAAGATAGCAATTAGACCGATTCTTCTGTATGCTGCGCCTGTCTGGTTGTTCTCGAAGAAAATGAATATCATCGCTCTGGAGAGATTTCAGAACAAGACTCTGAGGAGATACACCGGACTACCTTGGTACGCTAGAAACGTTAATATCAGACGTGATTCCGGAGTGGCTGATGTAACGTCATATGCAAAGAAACTGGCAAAGAACTTATTTGATAAATTGAACGATTCTGAATTTCCACACCTTGCGGAGATTTCATCATACGACAGTAGACACAAAGCACGATTAAAAAGACCAAAAAATTTTCTACACATGCCTCGACCTGTGTTGCCAGGTCTCTGAAGATTTGAAAACTTTTGAAAGGAAAAAAAAAAACCCTTGGGTCTCAGGTGAACCTACGTCTTCACCCACCTTATTAGAATCTAACTATCATTGCAAAGCGCACTACTGCACAGGAATTGGCAGAGTCATGATGAAGGGGGTTTGATGGATTATAACTATCCATTGGAACCCCGTTTCACCAATTACGGTTTTCGGTTTTGTGATCGTTAAGAAATGTTATCTGTGTTCAAGATCGGCCAATGACTTTTGGTTCCCAGATTGACTACATGTGAGGAACAGTTCTGCCCTAGGCATGCTGTCCAAAATGGCATTTTCTTAAAGAGTGAAGTCGTACTATGTATAAATCTATCCTTCGACCAATTATGACATATGCAGCCCCGGTCTGGGCCTACGCAAGTCATGGCAACATGCAAAAACAACAATCTCAGCAAAACGAGATCCTGAGGTCTCTTGTGAGGGCACCTAAATTTATACGTGGAGCTGACATCAGGAAAGACCTGGGTACACCCCTTATACTAGACTTCATCAAAGGAGCTATCTAACAACCCACTATGACAAACTACAGAACTCTGAATATGGCCATCTCAATGAGATAGTGGATTACGACCCATTACAGAGAACAATATACCATATGCCAAAAAGGGTATTGCACACTGACTGGACACTCTACTGATAAAGAAAATTAGGTATTCTATTATTATTTTTGTTATAAATGTTTTCGAGAAAAAAATTGAATTAGAAAGAAGAGGAGATTTATATTGTGCATTTCTATTTTTATTAGTTCTGTATAAGTCATCCTATTATGTCCCACTTTACCTACTTTGCCACTGGTATATTGTACTCATTATTGTATCCGTATGTGTTATCTCTGTATCTTATATACACTGAAGAGCCAAAAAAACTGGTTAACATGCCTAATATCGTGTAGGGTCCCCGCAGAAGTGCTGCAACACGACGTGGCATGGACTCGACTAATGTCTGAAGTAGTGCTGGAGTTAATTGACAACATGAATCCTGCACAGCTGTCCATAAATCCGTAGGAGTAAGAGGGGGGGGGGGTGGAGATCTCTTCTGAACAGCACGTTGCAAGGCATCCCAGATATGTTCAATAATGTTCATGTCTGGGGATTTTGGTGGCCAGCGGAAGTATCTGAAGTCAGAAGTGTGTTCCTGGAGCCACTTTGTACCAATTCTGGACGTGTGGGGTGTCGCATTGTCCTGCTGAAATTGTCCAAGTCCGTCGGAATGCACAATGGACATGAATGGGTGCAGGTGATCAGACAGGATGCTTACGTACCTGTCAGAGTCGTATCTAGACGTATCAGGGGTCCCATATCACGCCAACTGCACACGCCCCATACCATCACAGAGCCTCCACCAGCTTGAACAGTCCCCTGTTGACATGTAGGGTCCATGGATTCATGAGGTTGTCTCCATACCCGTACACGTCCAGTCCATCAGCTCGAAGCAATTGGAACCAAGACTAGGCAACGTGTTTCCAGTCCTCAACAGTCCAATGTCGGTGTTGTCGGGCCCAGGCGAGGCGTAAAGCTTTGTGTCGTGCAGTCATCAAGGGTACACGAGTGGGCCTTTGGCTCCAAAAGCCCATATCGATGATGTTTCGTTGAATGGTTCGCACACTGACACTTGTTGATGGCCCAGCATTGAAATCTGCAGCAATTTGCGGAAGGGTTGCACGTTTGTCACGTTTAATGATTCTCGTCATGATCTTTTTCCGGCCGCAGCGATCTTGTAGATTTAATTTTTTACCGGGTTCCCGATATTCACGGTACACTCGTGAAATGGTCGTACGTGAAAATCCAAATTTCATCGCTACCTCGGAGATGATATGTTCCATCTCTCGTGCGCCGACTATAACACCACGTTCAAGCTCACTTAAATCTCGATAACCTGCCATTTTTTGTAGCAGCAGTAACCGCTCTAACAACTATGCCAGACACTTGTTATGTTATATAGGCGTTGCCGACCGCAGCGCCGTACTCTGATTGGTTCCATATCTCTTTATTTGCATACGCATGCCTGTACCAGTTTTTTTGGCTCTTTAGTTTATGTTGTATGTGTTATATGATTTTTGTCTACCAACGATTTTTTTTTTTTTTAATATTGAATATTTTAATTTATTGTGACTTTTTGGAGCGCAAACTATTTATACATGTACAATCTTCTCTTTCTTATATTTGCTCATGTTACTGATGTTAATTTACCATACACAAACAACAACTGTTAACATTTCAAAGCAAATTTGACAATTCAACTAATATTATTAGTTATAAAATATTTATTAATATCATGCAATATTAACTTTTTCTATGTGGCTTTTTTTTGATAGGTGACAGCAGTAGTTCCGGTGCAATGATGTTTTACGTGTAATCTATATATATATAAACGAATGTCTGTTTGTCCTTTATGCATTACTACACCATTCATCCGATCGCCATGAAACTTTGGGAAGTTGTTGAGTTGACTCCCGCGAAGGTTTCTGGCATAGTTTTTTTTTTTGAATTTTTTTTCCCCCTTTCCTTCATTTTCCTTTCTTGTGAGATCGCAGCAACGCGCGACGGGTAAGCGAGTATAATATAAATACACAGTAACTGTACCCTGTGCACTTATTTCCAATATTTTCTAGAAGACACATTTTCACTTGGGTGACCATACATCCCATATTTCCCGGGACAGTCCCGGTTTTTCCTGTTTTTTTGGCCCTCCCGACTTTTTAGCGAAAGTGTCCCGGTTTTCCCGTTTTTTACACGAACTTTACTTGAATTTTTATTCTTTATTGAAGTCAAAGGATGAAATTATTTTCCCACTAAGATATTATAATATGATAACTGCAATTATAAACAAGAATATTAATCTCTCACATTTGTCTTTGGTGGACGTTTTATTTCGTGGAATTCATTTAAATCCACTGCAATTTGCAGGAATGCTTTATTTCCCGCCATTTTGATTTTTACGTAAGAAATTACTCCATACTTATTTGGAAAAATTACTCCACATGCTACAGTACGGACCCTAGGCTGGAATCTTTAGTGAGCCTCCAAGTCAGACTGTTAACGGGTCCATTTATTATGAATTTGTAGTGGGAAAAACAAAAAAAATGATGAGGAAAAAAAAGCATCTAGAGCCTCCGGGCTGGAGCCCTGTCAGTCCCGCCCCCTCCCTTGTGAGGGACATGCGGGGACCTCATTGCATAGGGACTTCCACGATAAGGTCTGGCACAATGGTTTATGACAATAAATATGTTTTATTAGATGTGGTGCCCGAGCCCTCTTTCATTTTGCCCTGGGGCTATGATGCTTTTGAGAGGGGAGTAGGGACCTTTTTTGGATAAATATTCAAATATGTTTGTTTGAGAGTTGTGTAGAACAGGGATTCCACGAGAAACTTTACGTTGGAAACCCCCTGCCCTAGAAATGTGTAAGAGGAATGTAAATTTTATGGTTCATTTAAAAATTCATGTAAAATGAGAAAAATTATCAGTGAAAAAGAAGTGTTTTTTTTTTGGTAGCTCGAATCTTCCGAAAAGTGACCGACGCTGGACACCAATGAAATGGCGTCCGACATGAAAATACAGGATGATTCAAAACTCAACGTACAAACTTTTAGGGGAGGTAAAAAACACAAAACAGAATCACATAGGAATGTATCACAGTTTTTTTTTTTGTGCATAACTGTGGATAGTAAGAACTTTGAGCACTTGTTCTGGAACTTAACATGTACACGTGCTGTCCTCGTGCGCTAAATAGTTTTCCCACCCATTATTGGCTTGTCATTTCTGCATCTTCGTTTATCCTCCGGAATCAGGTTGGGGTTTTCAGTCATGCATTCCTATATATGTGATTCTGTTTTGTTTTTGGGTTTCTATCTCTCCCCCACTAAAAATTTGTACGTTGAGTTTTGAATCACCCTGTATACAATTCCGAATGATTTGGCCTGCTAAGCACAACTAATACCAAGAAATGGTTTTATTGGCCCTTGTTTTTGAGATATTACCCTGTCAACTGTTGAAAAGGCCTTTACGAGCGTAATTATAAAAACCACGTCCGCAACTGGGGGGGGGGGGGGTTACTGGCAGGTCTGCTGCCCCGGGCACTGGTCCAGAGGGGGGGGGCACAATTTTCACCCTTTAACCTCTGCTTCGACGTTACTAGGGGCCGCCAAAATGCGTGCTTGTCCCGGATGACCAGACATCTAGTTGCCGTCCTGGTACAAGCCACTGCAAAACGAAATAACTGAACGCGTCAGACGCCGATAAAGGAACTATTGTGCTTTAATACATTTGCATTTCTATGTATTTTTTTTTTGTTGTATTTTTATGTGTGTGCCTCTATATGGTGGTGAAACTTCTTTATATCTGTGTTGCTTTTTCTGTACATGTTGTTTTCCATGCTCTTATGCAGTGTTTCAGTATATTGTATTGTTTTATTATATGGTGTTTCATGATGCGCCAGAGTCTGTACCAGCTGACGTTATCGACTGACAGAACCGGTTAATTGCCATTGGCTACCTTGATATTTAAAGATCGCACTATTAGTTTAAAAGTATTAGAGCAGTAAAGTCACGCACCAGATCCGAGACCACGCCCACTGAGCCAAAGCGGCAACTTCAAAGGGATGAGACAGCCCTCGCTACATAGCCTGCTTGGAGCTAGAAACCGCAGAAAACTAACTTTAGCTGGCTAACACTACGCCGCCAACGGGATTCAAATACAAATACAAAGCCACAACAGGCAAAATGCCCAACGAGGTGGCTGAGAAAAAGATGCCTATAAAAATATGGATGGCATATATTTCAAAAATACAGCAACCCAATTAAAAATGCAATAAACCTGGATCCTCGTGCCCATCGTAATGCTCACCTGACCGCATATAGCAACCATAGGCTTAGAAAGAAAACCGTGTATAACAGCGTTTCTCAACCATTCTGAACCCAAGGAGCCCCAGTAAAATTTCTGAAACAATTCGACGGACCACTTCGTCCCGTATTACGATACATTCATGTATTTTGGTTGGTTATGAATTTTTTTATACATTTGTGTGTGTGTCCCGTTTTTTCAACGATGTTTATTTGAATTTGTAATGGTCACCAAAATCAAGAATAAACAGCGCTTTCATAATTTATTACGATAGTTATAGATAATAATTTATGGCTATAAATAATATTCAACTCACATATTTCTCAAGTTCAATGTTTTTTTTTTGCTCAATTTTTCAGCAATTTTCGCCATAAGCGGGGATTTTGCCGACTTATGGCAAAGTTTTTGATGCCAATTGACGACGTTCCGTATTTTACCGCATTCATTTAATATAATCGATCCTAATTTCACTTTTCTTTCTCAATGACATGTGGTCATTAAGTCATTTAAATGTTTTCCGTCTATTGTTTTTTGTCAAATACATTTTTGTTTACTGCGACCTGTAGCAGCCAATTGTTAGTCCCCCACCCTACATCCATTTCATCGGCAATTAGCAAATCCGTCGTGTATGGGCATTTTTGGCTTCAATTTGTGATATGGATCGCAATTTCCCGCATTTTGCTTGATAAGGCATGGTGAACCTAAGTATGAAGGTACAGCTTTTATTTGAACTCATATGGATATTATTTTTATCAATTAAAATAACCGAATAATTTTCCATTAAGTTGGAATTGAGTTATCAAGTCTGCCTGCGGACCTCCAATGCCATCGTCACGGACCGTCACTGGTGCACGGACCATAGGTTGAGAAACGTTGGCGTATAATATTATAGTATGAAGGCCTCAATCTGAAAGACGCGGGGGATCCTAAATGTAGTTATAACTTCGCAGTACGGTTCAGGGCTGGACAAATCTATTGCACGAGGCATGCACGGAGCATGTAAAATTTCGCTTGGGCATGTTTGTGGGAAATTTTGAGAGTTCAAAACAAATGAGAAATGCAAATATATACATGGTGTCCCAAATTGTTTGCACGGCGGATATCTCTGTAACCGTTGATTTTCGAAACAAACTTTCAGTTACGAAAAGTTTTCAAATGACGTGCAGTTACTTGAAATCTCAAAATTTGTTTGAGGGGTCGTCTACATGAAAAGATAAAAAAGTTAACTTTCTGTACAGTCCCCGTGTGCTCAAAAACTCGACTGGAAAGTTTTTGTGTTGTCTTTCCTAATGTAAAATAAAAAAAAAAAATTACACATTCCCAAGTGCAATAGTTACCGAGATATTCGAATTTGAAAAACGGAGGGAAGTTTGGAAAAAAAGCAGCGTTAAATGCGGATAGAAACGGTTTACCCGTATTTAACGCTGTTTACCCCCCCCCCCCCCACCTCTCCCCCCATTTCTCGAGTTCAAATATTTCAGGGAATATTGAACTTAGAAATGTGGAACTTTTTTTTTTGTTGGTATCGGGAGAGACAAGGCATCAACTTTGTAATTGGGTCCTTGAGCACAGGGTGTCTGTATAAAAAGTTAACATTTTCATTTTAATAACTATAGAAGAGTCCTTGCAACACATAAATGACATATCTGAGTACTACACGTTATTTGGATATCTTTTGTAATTGGAAGTATGCTTTTACGGTCGGGATTAAACTATAAAGGTTTCTTCAAAGTTCTTTTATAAAACTTGAAAAATGCAAGCTACACTATGAAAGTTGGATAAATGATCTTTTACAAAACTTGAAAGAAACAATCAGTAAGCCTATTGGTTATATTCGCTCGAATGTAATCCATACGCCTATTGGTTTAATTTTCCAAGTTTTCTAAAAGAACATTTATGAAACGTTTATAGTGTAATCCCGGCCTTACTGTTATAGGAAATTTTGAGATTTCACATCAAACAAAGGAATAATTTGACTTTTTTAAATGTAGTAGTTCAATGCCCTTAATTTTCTACATTATCTGCATGTTTTCATCAATAGATAGCAGCACATTCGTCGCGATTGTTGGGCAAAATTTGCTCTAAAGGGGGAAAACTAAGCAATATTTTTTTCGGGCATTCAAAATATTGATTCTCTTGATTTTTTTAAGTTACATGCCCGGTTTCTCGGGCAGGTAATTTTTTTTTTTTAGATTTTTCCAGCCCCGGTACGGTTCCAGAAAATATTGGTTTCGACTTGTCAAAAGGGCCAAATTTTACAGAGAATCAAAAAAGCTATATTCCCCGTAAGTCTCATATTCGTCAGTAGGTGGAATATTCGCTCATAAGTACCAAAGATGACTCCAGAGAAAATTCACCCTCAAAAATTAAAAAGAAAAATCAATTTCCCGTAAATTTCATTTTTAAATCTGGAATCCATGAATTATGACGTTACTTCTCATCTAAATATTTCCAATACAAATACCAAAATGGAATCCGAATTTAAATTCCCTTTTTTTTCCCTTGTCCCTCCTCCTTTGAAGGTAAAAGTCATAAATTTTAAGTGCATTTTTTTCTCCCCCATCATCTTCGGAGAAATGTCGGTTTGTCTTCCAGGAAGTAGGGAGAAAGTAAACCCTACCCCCATATCTCTAACTGATTCATTTTCTCATTCATCCATTGCTCTCTCTCTCTCTCTCTCTCTCTCATAGGTTTGTGGAATTCGGCATCCGGGCAACCAACAGAAAAGATGCAATCTTCTCTATCTATATAAGCCCAAAGGATAGAGAGATGGAGAGGGTATGCGTGTGCGGCTCCTTCACGCCGCACATACTACAACCACCGAAATTTTTGGAGATCTCCAGGCAAGGAAAGGAGCCGACGCCGCCGCTCCTTTTGCCTCCCAATAAACGCTGAGAGACAAAGAATTCTATTCCCCTGAGCAGCAGCAGAAGCACCGGCATTTTAGTTGGAATCTGCATTTTTGCCCGACCTCTCCCTCTTGTCAGTTGCCTATACCATCCATAGCTGTCGTAAGAGGGTATCCCGTGGCATGCGACCGGGGTACATACTACGAATTCCGCACATTCCCTCAACCTGGCATACCGATCGAGCTTTCGTCGAGAGCTGCAAGAGGCTGCTTGCTTCTGTCTGTGTGTGTGTATATATGCTACGATCTTTACCCCCGTTTGGATAAAGCCAAAGGCTTCCCGGGGGGGGGGGCTTCCTTGCACATTTCTACACTACCTCCACCTCCCAAAGACTCTTACAAACATATATGTATACGCCACTGTCTCGCTGACGACGACGACGACGCAAGAACTCTGGTAATTCGTCGCGCACACACACGCACAAAAATTTCCACTTCCGTCGGAGGATGGAGGCTTCCTTTCTGTAGTGGTGAGTGGAGTTTTGGCTGGTGTTTTGGCGGTGGAGGATTCCACCAACATGGATAGAATGGCTTAAGAAAGATAGGTAGGCGGCAGCAGCGAGAAGCACCAAAACGTTGGTGAAAGGGCGGTGGGTCCGAGGTTATTGCAGTTCCGAAGACATTGTCCCTCCTTCTTCTTCCTCGTGGCGGGGCAAGATGGCTTCGGTTTTAAGGAGTAGAATTCAGCGACGTGGGTAAGAAAACGGTGGAAGGAGAGCACGAGAGAGAGAGCTTTTCCAATTAGATTGGAATGAGCCAGTAAAACGCTTCTTTTCCCGCTTATCATGAGGAGGTACTAGGGGGCTCCGGCTAAAATGCTAAAAATGCTATTAGGTTCATTTCTAACAGTCGCTGAAATTGCAGAATTCTCCGGTCTCTCATACCATACATACCCTTTCCCTACCTTATACTCCGCCAATTTTTTTTTTCTTTATTTTCTTATTATTTCTGTTTTCTGTATGTGGTACCTACTCCAGTTTTGCGCACCACCACCCGCTTTTTCCTGAGACTTTTATCAGCGTTATATGTGGTATGTCTGTCGCTGCTGCCATCACAGCAGAGACGATGATATAGCTTGGAGCAGCAGAAGCAGAATCCTTCGCGGTTTGAATATTTTCGTGGAATTCCTTTTACCATGCGAGAGAAAGAGAGAGAGAGCTTAATGTATGTGCTTGGGGTTCGAATTCCTGGTTGTTTTGAAGTCTGGCATTTTCTAAGGTTGCATATACGATTGATTGTTTTATGCGGAGTTTGAGGTTAAAAAAAACATACATATATATATATCCTTAAGAATTTAAGGGGAGAAGATGTATTATACGTCGGCAAAAACGAGGAATCCATGATGATATAGGTGAGATTAAATTCTTTCAGAAAAAAAGATTTGGCAATATATGCTCTCGTTCTATTTCCTTAAGATCTTTGGGTATTAAATTTCAGATCGTAATATTTTTGGGATGCTTTTAAACTGTATGCATAGGGCTGTTAAGAAGCTGTTCATCTGAAAATCTATGCTACCATGCCACAACTGGAATATAATATGTTTTTTTCTTAACTAGAGTCGAAATTGGATAATTCGAATCTCAGGAGAACATAAAAAAAATTGTTTGAATTATTCAATTCACCAGCATTGGATACAAAACTTTCACGCGTGGCGAAAACTCAAAAATGCTTGATAATTATGAAAATTTACCGAATACTATCACTTACTATGCCAGTTTCCCCGTTGTTGCAACTAGTGTACAAAACGTAAATTATCACGAAAACTATTTCATTTGTGAAATTATCACGAAAACTATTTCATTTGTGAAATTATCACGAAAACTATTTCATTTGTAAAATTATCTCATGAAAACTATTTCATTTGTAAAATTATCTCATGAAAACTATTTCATTTGTAAAATTATCAAGAGCGTGCGCGCGCGCGATAACGCTTTCGATAAGATACTCCCCTTAAAGTACCAAAGGATATTCAGAGGTATCATGAGTTCGATACCCGATTTGTCCTAGTCACTAAATCACTAGTCAGAAATTTCCTGACGTGAAAGCACGGTATAACAGATACGGTGAAAACATGACCACAGAAGAAGGATGCTATCGTAGGGAGTCCCACACGAACAGGTTAGGGCACAAAGACCAACACAACAACACACAGGCACAAATAGACCTCGTAAGCTTTCCAGGTAGGATAGCAGTACCTACATGCTAACCATATGCTTTGCGGTTTTTTAAAATTTGTTTTCTGCTGAAGGGGATTGTTGATCTTTAACATGATACTTGCATAAAAGCAACTTATAAAGACTTACAAACATTCTTACACACAACTTAGAAATATGCAAAATTCACAAAGGCTGAATAACTCATGAATAAGAAAGCAAATTACCGAGTAATGATCGCGCTTAACTTAAGTTTTTTGATGTCCTCCAACACATTTTTGATAACCAAGTATGTTCGTCACTTGATCGAATGGAATTATACGACCTGATTTTTGAAATTTCGGTCCATCTTTCTTAGATTTCAAGATAGCATAAAAAGTTTCTGAAGTTTCCACCAGGTGGCGTTCTAACCTTTCTTATCATTCGGCGCATAATCGTGGTATCGATGTCGATATACCACTACACTACTTTCATGCTTCTATCTGCCACATTTCAGGAGTTATTCAAGATTATAAGAAATTCAAAATTTCAAATGTTCTTTATTTCTTAAATATTTGCTCCCGGACATCCCAAAATGATTCTTGGAGATACAAAATGATTGCAAGAGGCTGCACATGTCATTATATACGAGATCTTCAAGTGGTCATAACTTTTGAATGGATGAATATACAGCGATGGAAGAAGCGTCTAGGTATACTAAATCTAAAACGTCTACTAAATCGGACATGCGCTACACGCCGACAACAACCAAAACGCCCTCTGGAGGGAAGTTCTTAAACTTTTTCATCTTGTCGTGACAAATAAGCAGGAATCGAACAAAATTATAGCTTAAATTTTGAGAAATTCTATTGAATAAGGTGGTAATATGAATGTTCACTCAGAATGTTAGTTATTTTATTCAATTTTAGTTATTATTCAATGAATATTATTTATTATTTTAGCACAATAATTATTATATTCAAAAATAGGCCAAGTACTTCTTGTGCCCACTGCTAAGACCGGTAGAACGGCGAATTCAGTTCCATTCAGCTAAGCAATTTATGCCAAACAGTCTGCAATCTCGCAGTATTGCTTTAGCTCGTCATGGGAAAGTTCAAGAATTCCTGGGTAGAGTTTGCGGGGAATGGGTTCTGCCGGTTTGACCGATGTTGACGAAATCAGGGGCACGATTAACAAACTAAAAAAGTTTCTGGTCATGATGAAATTTCAAATCTCGCTCTTTAAAATCTTTCTATCCTCAAATCATTCACTAATATGTTCAATAGCATGCTTCAGACAAGCTATTTTCCCAATGTCTGGAAACTTTCTATCGTCAAACCTCTTCATAAATCTGGAACTGACCCACTTTTCTCTCAAAATTTCAGATCTATCAGCTTACTCAGTAACATTTCTAAAGACTTTGAACGTACCTTTATTTCACGTCTTGACGCTTTCCTGTACTTCAACAACATTCTTCGAAATGAGCAGTACGGATTCAGGCGGAGGCATTCTTACGTTACTCAGCTGCACAGAGTTACCGAGTTCGTGATGACTGCGTTCAACTACAAGAAACATGTCTGTGCTCTCTGTCTGGATATATGTGAGGCTTTCGATAAAACAAATCACACGACCTTATTATCCGAACTAATTGATCTGGGTGTGCCTGACTATTTCATCATCTTTTTAAACAGTTACCTTTCGAATCGAAGATTCCAAGTCAAAAATGGCAACTGTCTCTCAACTGTTAGACCAATAAGAGCCTCTGTCCCGCAGGGTTCTTGTTTGGGACTGCTGCTCTTTGCATTACACATCAATGACTTTCCAGCTCCTCAACGCGAAATGCTTGGTCTATTTGCTGATGATGCCATCCTATTGACCAATCACAAAAAAGGGGGAAAATGTATTGAAAATTTACAAGAATAAGCTAAAGACATTGAACACTGGTGCCAAGACAACGATATAAAATAAAATCATCAAAAATGTGAATATATTCTCTTTACTAGACGGTAAAAGTTTCTCCCATATACACTGCTGGCCACCGTAAATGCAACACCCTGAAGGAAGCATGCAAATAATATGAAATTTACAACATGCATTAGCGGAGGTGAGATATGCAAATGATTAGAATTTCAGCGCAGACGCACATCACGCGCGCCTGTGGCGCCACTTCAAAGCGCTATTTAAGGCTTGGAGATTTCGACGATTTGAAGTACGGTAATTGTGTTTTTCTTGTGGTTTTTTCAAAAAAACGATCAATTATGCCTCGTAGAAAACAGCGATCATCTTTTGATCAAGTATCCGAGTTCGGCAGAGGAAGGATAGTGGCCTACCGAGATTGTGGATTATCTTTCAGGGAAATCGGTAGTCGTGTTGGACGAAACCAAACAACTGTAATGCGGATATGTGACCGTTGGATGCAGGAGGGTACGACGGACCGACGTGTTCGATCGCATCCACCTCAGTGCACCACTTCACGTGATGACAGGCGTATTGTGCGTATGGCAGTGACGGATCGCTCAGCCACATCACGAACCATAGCACTGCACATTCAGTCTGTACCGCATCATCCAGTGTCTGCGCGTACCATTCGACGCCGTTTACAGCAGAGTGGTCTGTCCGCAAGACGTCCATTGCTTCGTCTACCCTTGACGCAGAACCACAGACGTCTCCGCCGCCAATGGTGCGTGAAAGAAGGATGTGGACGGCACAATGGAATGAAATTGTCTTTACTGACGAGTCACGCTTCTGTCTGCAACACCACGATGGTCGGATTCGAGTCTGGAGACACCGTGGAGAGAGGATGCTGAACAGCTGCGTTATGCACCGCCACACTGGTCCTGCACCGGGTATTATGGTATGGGGCGGTATTGGATATCACTCTCGCACTCCTCTAGTACGCATTGCCGGTACTTTAAAAAGCCAGCGCTACATCTCCGAGGTGTTGGAGTCAGTTGTCCTTCCTTACCTTCATGGCTTGCCCACAGCCATATTTCAACAGGATAATACGCGACCACACGTGGCACGCATTGTCCAAAGGTTCTTCGTCAATCGCTAGATTGAATTGCTTCCTTGGCCAGCTCGCTCTCCGGATCTTTCGCCGATAGAAAACATGTGGTCCATGGTTGCTCAACGATTGACCCAGATTACATCCCCAGCTGCCACACCAGATCAACTTTGGCAACGCGTGGAAGCTGCTTGGTCTGCTGTACCCCAAGAACACATCCAAAGTCTCTTTGAATCAATGCCGAGGCGTGTGGCAGCGGTGATCTCCAACAATGGCGGCTACTCTGGCTACTGATTTTGGCAGGAACCACACTTCACAGAAGTCTATAAATTTAATCATTTGATGCTTGGTCAACATGTTATCTACAAAATAAATATTGTTGCGATATCTCTTGTCTTTCTTGGTGTTGCAATTTGGGTGGCCAGCAGTGTACATCGGCAACAAGGTGTTAACAAGAAAACTCCAGGTCCAATATCTAGGATGTATACTAGATAAGTCGCTCTCATTTTCTCCTCAGGTGACGCACGTAAGAAATAAGGCCTCACAAACAGTTGGGATGTTTATCCAGATGGATTTTATCCAGAATCACATTCCCCTAACACTTTGAGGAATAAAGTAATTCTTTTTAAAACTATTATTCGTTCTATTCTGACATATGCTGCCCCAGTGTGGGCTCATGCCAGTCTCACAAATATGAAAGGTTTACAGGCGCAGCAGAACATCATTCTTCGCCACTTTACCAGAGCCCCCTGGTATGTGAGAGGAAAAAACATCCGTAAAGATCTTGACTTACCACTAATCTTGGACTATATCGAGCTTGCCAATGCTCATTTTGACAGGCTACGATCTTCTGAATATCAGCATCTTAGAGAAATTGTCTATTATGGCCCTAGAATCCCCACAGTACACTCTAGGCCAATGGACTTCCTAAGCGTGGACTGGGTGACGAATTGATGTAATTTTCAGAACATTTTCATGATTTTTTTTTCAAACAATGTATCAATTTACTATCAGTTTCATTTCATATTGCAGATGCTGTGATCGCAATTCAGAGGCATTTATATCTGTTTTGTTTTTTTCGCAAGTAATCACATTTATCTCATTTATTCATAATTTGCTCTTGCATTGTCTTCATTGTGCATAGCTTGCAGTTGAATTTTCTCCTTATTTTTGCAATGTCAGCAAAATGGTTATTTTCCGCATATATATTCTAGATTTTTATTGTTATAATTTCATTATTCTTATTATTTATTATTATTAATATACACTGCTGGCCACCCAAATTGCAACACCAAGAAAGACAAGAGATATCGCAACAATATTTATTTTGTAGATAACATGTTGACCAAGCATCAAATGATTAAATTTATAGACTTCTGTGAAGTGTGGTTCCTGCCAAAATCAGTAGCCAGAGTAGCCGCCATTGTTGGAGATCACCGCTGCCACACGCCTCGGCATTGATTCAAAGAGACTTTGGATGTGTTCTTGGGGTACAGCAGACCAAGCAGCTTCCACGCGTTGCCAAAGTTGATCTGGTGTGGCAGCTGGGGATGTAATCTGGGTCAATCGTTGAGCAACCATGGACCACATGTTTTCTATCAGCGAAAGATCCGGAGAGCGAGCTGGCCAGGGAAGCAATTCAATCTGGCGATTGACGAAGAACCTTTGGACAATGCGTGCCACGTGTGGTCGCGCGTTATCCTGTTGAAATATGGCTGTGGGCAAGCCCTGAAGGTAAGGAAGGACAACTGGCTCCAACACCTCGGAGATGTAGCGCTGGCTTTTTAAAGTACCGGCAATGCGTACTAGAGGAGTGCGAGAGTGATATCCAATACCGCCCCATACCATAATACCCGGTGCAGGACCAGTGTGGCGGTGCATAACGCAGCTGTTCAGCATCCTCTCTCCACGGTGTCTCAAGACTCGAATCCGACCATCGTGGTGTTGCAGACAGAAGCGTGACTCGTCAGTAAAGACAATTTCATTCCATTGTGCCGTCCACATCCTTCTTTCATCGCACCATTGGCGGCGGAGACGTCTGTGGTTCTGCGTCAAGGGTAGACGAAGCAATGGACGTCTTGCGGACAGACCACTCTGCTGTAAACGGCGTCGAATGGTACGCGCAGACACTGGATGATGCGGTACAGACTGAATGTGCTGTGCTATGGTTCGTGATGTGGCTGAGCGATCCGTCACTGCCATACGCACAATACGCCTGTCATCACGTGAAATGGTGCACTGAGGTGGATGCGATCGAACACGCCGGTCCGTCGTACCCTCCTGCATCCAACGATCACATATCCACATTACAGTTGTTTGGTTTCGTCCAACACGACTACCGATTTCCCTGAAAGATAATCCACAATCTCGGTAGGCCACTATCCTTCCTCTGTCGAACTCGGATACTTGATCAAAAGATGATCGCTGTTTTCTACGAGGCATAATTGATCGTTTTTTTGAAAAAACCGCAAGAAAAACACAATTGCCGTACTTCAAATCGTCGAAATCTCCAACCCTTAAATAGCGCTTTGCAGTGGCGCCACAGGCGCGCGTGATGTGCGTCTGCGCTGAAATTCTAATCATTTGCATATCTCACCTCCGCTAATGCATGTTGTAAATTTCATATTATTTGCATGCTTCCTTCAGGGTGTTGCATTTACGGTGGCCAGCAGTGTATATATATATATATATTTTTTTTTTGGATGAACAAATAATGCATCAAATTCATGTGATATTGCAATTGATGTGATTACAATACAGAGATGGTGCGTGTCATTGTCTTCATTATAACTTTTTTTTCGACGTTCTTGATTATGGTTATATTACTGATGCCGGTTTTACAGTACCTGTACTGCCGAGAGTGAACTTGTTTACACAAAAATTTTGTCATGAACGAATCTTTTTATTGATTTAAACATTTCTGATTGGTGTCTCTCGATTATGTAAAATTTTATAATCTTTGGGGTTTTTGGGAAGCATATCATCAACTACTTCCCTTATGACATTTCCCCCTTGTTCTTCGACTGTGTTGTGTTTCATTGCGATGAGCATTCATTTCGCAAAGATTTATATAAACAATACTGTCCTGGCTCTTTCAGTCTCTACACATACATACACTACATACCTTACACACATGCACAAACTTGTCTTTTTCCTTCACATACCACCCCTGGTAATCTGTAAGTCGCCAGAGAGCCTGCAAAGGCTGGGCAGCGACGGAAACGTTCAATTCTGGTCTGGTCCTGCTACATTTCTCCATGCCCGAAATTTTCACCTGGCATGTGTATAATTTTCCTGACCACATGCTCGACGCAAGCGTTTAAAAAAAAAGCCATTGCTCTTTTATATTTTTGTATGTAGTATATCTCAGTCTGGATTTTCTTCTTAAAATTTCAATTATTTTGGATTTTATTGCGCAAATAAATAATTAATTTTTTTTTTTTTTGAAGTAAGTAAATCCAGTGAGATAACATTTAGTAGTACTATTTTTTGGACATGTAAAATATCGATTCGGGCATCTATTTTTTTAATGGCTTTACATACAGATTCTCCGGAACTGAAAAACAAAAGCTTGCATTTCTGATTCTGCTCAAACTGGATTCAAAACTCGTAGATCATACATGCTGAACGGTGGACCAAATATGACCCTCGGAGTCATCTCATAAGGCTCGCTGTCTCAAAGCTAATTTTGCATAGAAAGAATTAAGCAGCACACATTCCAGATTCCTTAAGTGATACGCGTGACATATTCCCAGATCTCTTATAAGTAACTCGAGGAACATTTATAGATCACTCAAGCGTCCAGCGGGGCAGTTCCAGATCACTCGATCTGCATATTTTCATCAATAGATAGCAGCAGCACATCGTTCTGATTGCTTATTAAAAATTTGTTCGAAACGGAGGAAACTAAGCAATATTTTTCGTTCCTGTAAAATATTGATTCTGGAAGTGTATTTTTTTAAGCTACATGCCAGGTCGGGCAGGTAAATTTTTTTCAGATTTGTCCAGCCCTGATGTGGTCCAAAAAAATGCTGTCGATTTCAACTTGTCAAAAGAGCTAAATTTTTCGGAGTATCGAATAAGTTGCTTTTCTCGTAAGTATCATATTGGTTAGCAGTTCTCATATTCGTATGTTCCAGATCATTATTAAAGATCACTTAAGTGACCCCCTCCACAGTTCCAGATCACTTAAGTGACTTGCGGTATATTTACAGATGATCGGGGCACAGTTTCAGAGCACTTAAGTGACCCGCGGCACAGTTTCAGATCGCTCAAGCGCCCCACCGCACACTTTCACGTTATTTTAATGAAATTTACAGATCCACTTAAGTAGCCTGCGGTTCTCTGTTTCAGATAACTTAATTAAGTGGCCCACGGCACGTTTTCAAATCAATGAAGTGGACCGCACTCTCCTAAAGATTAAACACCCCTGTGTCGTAGACTATATTTTTTATCCACCTCCCCTTCACGTGGCTCGTAATATTTTGCAGCTCGGTGCAGTTGCACCCCACTTGAATTCAGTTCTAAGAGATACTAACCGCTGCCCCGGCAAACATATTTCGCCATACGGGGTTCCCCGAAGGGAGCATTTATTTTCTCCACATGAATTCAGTCCTAAATGTATGATGGATGCCGCAAAACGCGTATAAAACACAAATTTCAGTTTCAGGAACGACTTACAGAATCGATCAGCTATATGATGATTTTCTTGTTTCCGCGCAATGGAAGTACGTAATATTTCTTAACCGTGCCATGCATCTCGTAAACATTCTTAAGTTTCGGAATCTGGTAAACCCGATTTTATGGTCGTTTTCTGTGTTGTGTGGAATTTTTCAGATACACCGTCATCTGTTGAGTGAAATTTTGTAACAATTTATTCGATAATAAAAGACAAATTTGCTCGTGAAAAATATTTAAATTTTTTCCATGATGTTAGTTACAGAAAATAGAAATAACTATAATAATGAAACATGAAACCGAATTATAAATTTGATGTTAATTTAATTTACCGGTAATTTTTTATATGAATAATTATTTTTTCCATTACCTAAGGCCGGGGTTACACTGTAAAAAATACTTGAGAAATTCAACCAATAAGATTGCCGATGCGCTTATTGGTTAAATTTTTATAAAAGATATTTTATAAAACTTGCAAAATACAACTAATAAGCTGATCTGTTGCATTTGCTCGAATATATAACCGATCAGTTCATTGGTTGTATTTTTCAAGTTTTATGAAAGCACTTTTACAGTGGAATGCCGGCCTAAAAAAGGATCGTTGGTAAATCGTACTAAATTCATCACATTTGCCGGTCATTATGTGTATCGCCATTTCGTATTGGTAAACATGGGTAAATTAGTCCTATTGCCGCGATAAGATTTATTATGTAGATGACCGTAGAGCCAGATTCTAAATTCTATAGTTTTTCCGAACATCCCAAAATAAAATTCCTATAATTAATTCCAATTTGACGAGAATTTTGAAATTGGACCTCGATATAACGAACTCCTATCAAACAAATATTACGGTCGCAGCCCGATGTAATGATCAAACGTTCATTTAACGAATTTTACGATCGTCCCCGATATAACGAACGGATAAGGGGGAAGATCTACTGAACTCTTTTCTCTTTGGTCGGGATTACACTATAAAAGTTTTGTAAAAGCTCTTTGATAAAGCTTGAAAAATTCAACCAATGAGATCACCGGTTTCACTTGCTCGAAAGCAACCGATGAGCTTATTGGTTGAAGTTTTATAAAAGATCTTTTATCAAACTTTTATAGTGTAATCCCGGCCTTTGACTGAACCACATATACACCTCGTGCCGAGAGCGACGGTGTCTAGCTCTGTACCCGGGCGAGAACGTGAGTTTGCTTGAATTTTCTGCTATTTCTCTTTCACTACATAAATGGTGGAGAAAGTTGCCTATTTTCAAAATACGGTAGAACCCCAATATAACGAATCAGTTAAAACCTATATTTTTATTCGTTAAATCCGGGACAATCATTATATCGGGATTGCGATCGACACATATATTCGCACATGGGCAGGATTCGAATAAAAAAATCGTTAAATCATGGAATTCATTAAATGGGAGTGGGTTATATCGGGAGAACCGACTATATTTATCAAACATACTAGACATTTTTTTCCTTCACATTTATTAGATGAAGGGTGCTCAACGTTTAGGACAGTGCGGGCCACTTCATTGGTTCGAAAACGTGTCGCGGGCCACTCGAGTGATCTATAAATGTGCCGCGGATCACATAAACGATCTGTAAATGTGGCACAGATCACTCAAAAGATTCAAAACTTATGTGCCGCGGGTAACTTAAGTTATGTAGAACTGCAACGTGGGCCATTTAAGTGCTCTGGAACTGTGCCGAAGATACTTAAGTGATCTACAAATATGCCACGGGGCACTTAAGTGGTCTATAGATGCGCCGCGGACCGCTCGAGTGATCCGGGAAACAGTAGCGGATGCATGTATTAGATTCGCCAGTTATAATAGGATATTATACATAATCACCGGTAAAAAAGCAATAAATTTATAATACTTACAAGAACGATTAACGATTGTGCTAACAAGCGATTTATGACAGAACTTATCTCTGGCATCATAAACGCGTTAGCGGCATCACGCAACACATCCCGGCATCCACCAATTCATTGGAATGTTCAAGAAGTGTATGTACGGTACTTGCGTTAGTAGAAGCAGCTCCGGCTGACAAATGTTTAATTTGATATGGATATGCATGGTGAGAGCTGAATTCTCACATCGAATATTATTGATTTTAGCGCAATTTTATTACTATGCAAAAAGTACCTCGGCACCAATTAAACATGCTCAAGTGCATTTTTTCAGTGTTTTCAAAACTAAAGTTTGGCCCACAAGCAAGTCATTTTTGGTGAAATACGGTCAGAGCTGAAACTAGTGGGAAAAGGCGAGCCTCTTGTGCTCCGGGCAACGGACCGGGGAAGAGGGTTGTGCACATTTCACCCTTTAACCTTAACATTACAGGGGAGAGCTAAAGGGTATACGGGGTGCTACTGTAAGGGCTAATGCTGCATTCAAAAATTACCCTGTACCAGTTTTGAGAGTGAAAAAAAATCTAAATTTTCATACGGTCCCCTTGTCCTCCTTCCACTTAGAAAGCTCTTCCCTGTATCTCCTGAGGCCGGTAGAAAAAATTCCATGTTTCTAACTGCAAAATTCGCTAAGATATTTGAATTTAAAAAAAAAAGAAAAGTTATGAAAGAAAGATCAGCAAAAATCGCATTTATTCTGCCCTTTCTCAAATTTTCTCCGAATTTTGAATTCAAATATCTCAGTGAATATTAAAATTAGGAACTTGGAATTATTTCTGTTGGCCTCAGAAGAAACAGGGCAACAACTTTTTCTTATTGGAAGTTAGAGGACAGGGGAAACGTATAAAAATTAAGATTTTTTTTTATTTTGTTACACACTGTAGTTTGACTCTCAGAACTGGTACTGGGTAATTTTTGAACGTCTGTTAGGCATTTTTTAAATTGGAACCATTCTTCTACGACGGTTGATGAGATAAAGGCCGCATTAACACTTACCGCACACCCTGTATATAAATGCGGTTTGTGAAAAAGTTATTCTCACGAAAGGGAAGTTTTGTTTTTGGTACAGAAAAAAATCAGCTCGAATTTTGCCGATAGAGGACACTGCACGAAATTAAATCATAAAAAAAAATTCTGAATCTGAACTCCTTTCTTCAATATATTTTGTGTTCAAAACGTTCGTAAAACTTCTGGGATTCGGGACCGAGGTGAAACAATTTCACGAGAAGTGATTCATCTACCAATGTCGACATCACAATGTAAACCTTGTGTAAGTGCCAGTGACAGGAAAATTCTGTGGTGTTTGGTCAGAACATGATATCGCCAAAAAATGGATTTTTGATCTAAAAGTAAGTCTTGCTAATTATAACTAATTAGACGTGAGATAAATGCACAAATACGTGCGTACGGCTGAACAACATTCTGATGCATGATATTTTCATTTGTACTTGTGTGGTATGTTTTATTTTTGATTTTTTTTAATGAAAATGCTCGTATCTCAAAACTGTGATTTTGGAGTTATCATGTTCTGACCAAACACCACAGAATTCAGATACGAGCTGTTAATCGTACATCCTGCATTTCATAGGACTCTAATTTGCATATATACAACGATTTGCTTCTGTGCAGCGCCCTCTGTCGGCAAAAATTTGAATCTATTTCTTCCCTGAACCAAAAGAAATTCCCCTTCGCGAGAATAACTTTTTTCTCAAACCGCATTCATAAAACCAAATCCTCCAATTTTCATGGAATTTTGAATTATTTACGAATTTATGACACCCTGTATATATTCTCTAATTAGTTTTTCCTTTCATTATTTCTCTATTCTCGGGCAGATATACGGGGGGGGGGGGGCGTGGGGGGTACTGCCTCCCCCCCAGCATCAAAGGTGAAGTTGACTGATCTAATGTATATATGCATATATGAATTTACATTATCATCATCGTGCCCCCCCCCCCAGACTTCCAAGTCTCTCTCCGCCTATGTCAAAAGTGTTAATTATCTACCATTCGATGTAATCGATTATTTCGCTCAAAATTAGGGAGTTTATTGTTTTGCTATTATCAATATCTTTAAAAAACTAAAACCAGAAACTCAAATAGACATAATGAATTACTGGAAATAAAATTTAAAAAAAAAAAGAGAAATACAGTGTGTCCCATAAATTTGTAAATAGTTTAAAAATTGAAGGAATTGGTTAAGTCGAGTGTTATTAATAGTTGAAAAAAGTTATTCTCACGAAGAGGTATAGGTTTTTTTTTTGTACCGACAATTTAGTTCAAACTTTTGCTGATAGGGAGTGGTTGCACGAAAGCAAATCAAGAGTGATTGGACCCGAACATTTTCTTCAATCTCTTCTGTGTTCGAAACGTTCGTAAAGATTTAGCCGGCATTTCACGTGACTGAGGTGAAACAACTTCACTTATTCATCCTCGTCGCTCCAGAGGTCCACATATGTGGAGGTTTGACGGTTTCGAATGGTTTTTAAATGATTCTTTTTACAGGTTAACACATGAGGCACAGATATGTGTGTACGTAACGCCAAAGGTCTTAGTAAAGATATCGACCCAAATTATTTATTTAATTAAAACAAATGAAAATTTCTTTTTTGCCCTTTAAGCGGTTTTTCAAAATTTTCGTGAGCCGCAGTAGTAGTGGTGTTTTGGATCGTTCTGGCTGCACCGCACCAAAAATTGTTCCGTTCTGGCTGCACCCTCGCATTATAACTGCCACATGGAAAATAAAAGCGTGTTAAGAACCCGAGATATTTTGGGGTGATCGAAGTAGAGCAGATCAAGTTTGACGAGATATTTCGGGATTGCAGCTGTAAGGGTTAAAAGACTTTTCGACGTACAATAAACAGAAATCAATATTTTTTTAGTAGCCTCTTTTGGTTGAGGGGTGAAGAGGTTATCCATTAATGTCAACATCACAATGCAAAACTTATGTAATCGCCAGCAACAGGAAAATTCAGAAATGAGCTGCTAATTGTATCACACCCTACATTTAATGACTCTGATTTGCATATTTGCAATGATCTGCACTCTCTGTCGACGAAAATTCGAAATGTTTTTTGTAAATAACCAAAAAACATTCCCCTTTTCGAGAGGACACCCTATAGCAGGGGTTCTTAACCATTTTTTATAGCCGCGACCCAAAACAACAACATCAGCTTTGCGATCCATAAAACTTCTTGTTCTTCGAAATTAATGAAAACAGTGACGCAATAAGTGGACGCATTTATAACAAAACCGCAAGGGGATTTATACACCCATCTCGGAAGCCTCTGCGAATCAAGTTTTGGTCTTCACCTAATAGCTCACGAATCCCTGGCTACTAGTGCATTTGTGCGCCCATCTCGAAGCCCCTGCGAATCAAGTATCGAGTTTGGGTCGTGATGCACAGCTCAAAAATCCCTGGTTGCCAGTAGATCCGTACGACCCATCTCGGAATTCCCTGCGAATCCAGTTTGGGCCATCACTCATAGCTCAAAAATCCCTGGCTACCAGTGGATTTGTACGACTCATCTCGAGAAATCCTGCAAATCAAGTTTTTATCGTAATCTATAGCTCAAGAATTCCTTGCTGCCAGTAGATTCGTACGGCCTCTGCGAATTAGAAAGGGACAGGAGCTCAGTATCTCAGGAGCCCCTGGATGTTAGTGGATTTTAACGACCCATCTCTGAAGCCATGGTGACAAGTTTGGGTCGCGACCCATTAGGTTAAGAACCCCTGCCCTATAGAATTAAAGACTCAGAAACAAACAGTACAATAAAAATTGAGAATATCAAATAGTTTTATTCTTAACCATTATCATTTTTTTCCCTTTCAGTTTCCAATGCAAGTGATAAAGGCAAACAGTGAGGTTTATTATTATTATTATTTTTTTGTCCTTTGCTGTACACATTACATATTTGTGGCCAAAAAAAAGCGAGATAGAGAACATCACTCACCTAAATATGTATGTATATTCTATATATCGTGCGTATTGCGTTTCTGAATGTATATATAGTATCAAAGGGAGGAAAAAAAAATTGGGAAATAAAATGGCTGTTGAAATACATTTTCTTATCGTACACTCACATTGCTTTCTCGTAACTATCGACAGGAAATTTAGGAATTTGCGATAGAAAATTGAAATACAGTTTAAATTTTCAACGGTGCATAAATCTCACAGAGAGAGAAAAAAAAAGTAGGAAAATTCCTACTTTTCCAAATTTTCGGGGGGGGGGGGCTCAAAAATGAACAACAAGGACGAAATCAATCACGTTCATTATTAATCAAATGCATTATAATTTGAATTTTATTAACATTTACCTTAAATAAGGGTCTCGTATCCACCTACTAAGAACCTGAGAATGAACAGATTCAAGATGGATGGCTTTAACATATAGGATGTTTATAATTAGGCATTGACTTTATTCAGAGCGCTCTATACAGAGTTATATTCGTATTTGACAATGGTGATTCTCAACCGGGAGGAGGATATGCGGACCTGGCATGGGGGTGTGGAGAGTTCACGGTTACAAATTTTACAAGAGAAGTAATTTCATGTTATTAAGAGGAGGGCACAGAGACCCATAACAAAAAATACAAATTTGAAGTATTTAAGTGAAATTTAGTAGAAATTTTTTTTTTTACAGTTCTATTAGTCTTATTTATTGGTTTTAGTCGATTCTCAAATTATTTTTGTTTATTTTTTGCAAATTATTTTTCCTATTTATTTATTTTTGCTCGGCCCTCAAAATTACTTCTGTCCTTTTGCGGTCCGCAAGGGTTGAAGAACACTGTTTTCTAGCTCACTATAAGCCATCTTAATTATTGCTCAGCTCGGTATAATTTATTTTCTCATCCACTATAGTCACTTAAATCCTGAAATTCCATAGTAAAAACCCTCAAGAACGCTCTGAATTTATAAAATTAAAATTATTTAAAACTATAATGATCCGTACTTCTCGATGAATTGCGTTAGTATCTAGAACCGAAAGTTAATGATCGAGATGATTCGATTGATTGATTCCATACGAAAAGTAGGATATTTCTGAGGAACATGGGAAGGTACATTTGGATACAAATACCGGGTCTTCAACAAATATGGGAAAAGAGAAACACACACGCACACATAAAAAAAAAAGGCTTTCATAAAGCCTCTTAGAAAAAAAAAATGAATGCACATATACAGAAGTAGTACTACTAAAATATATATGTAAATATGCACACACAAACACGCTTATTCTTGATACACTTTTTTTTTTCTTCTCTTTTAGTATCTATATATATATATTGAAATACAATATTCAACTATTTTTAGTGGAGATGCTAAAAAAATGTTGACCTCTGAAATAGTCTCATTCAATTATATCATCTCTATGCTATACAAAAATGGGCGATAAAGCGATAACTGGCTATAAAGTTTAATAATATATATGTATATATATATATATCACCAGAAGTTCAATATATAATGATTTTTTTTTTGTAATTATTATTATTATTGTACAGAACAGTCCAGTTATATAGAAAATTCTCGAAAAAAGCCCTATATAGTATAACGAAGCCTTTTTTTTTTCCTCTCTTATTTTCCTAAAATTTTAAAGTCGAGAGGGGAATAGTTTTCATCTTCTCTTTTTTTTATTAAGAAACATAAAAACCACACAAGCGATATTCACAAAAAAATTGAAGCTGCTGCTGCTGAGACCGCCATATTGTGCCACGTGTTGCCATATATAATTTTTTTTTTTTTGCATGTGTATCTACAAAGTTTAAAACTTGTCGTAATCAGATCCCTGTTAAGCCACCTACTTAGCTAACATATATAGTATATATATATGGAAACACGATCAGTCGTCGTCGATCGATCATCGATAATAATCGATCGTGGCACGAACATCAAGATGTGCCCTCAATTATTATTATTTTCATTTTTTTTTACTGACAGAAGGCTTGCTAAATATACTTCCTTAAAAGATTTGAAGAAAACAGCAACAAAAAATGGCATGGGAAGAAAACATTGGTTTAATGTAATTATTGAAAACCAAGAAATAAACGTAAATAAGGATATACACATTTTTCTAGACTCGATCTCGATACCTATTAATTGTTATCGAGAAGAAGTCTAAAGGAAAGATTCTGTAATAAGAGGGAAGGAAAGGAATGAAGGAAAATATACGTTTGAGAGAAATAGAGAGAGAGAGATTTGTTTGCGGTGTGGTTGTAAAAAAATGTAAAACAAGGGGAAGGAAAGAAACGTTCTTCACTTCTGAGGAATAGTGAGGGAGAGACGCCTTGGTCTTGGCATGTCGTACTCTTCCATCGAGAGTGTTCTCCGCCGACCAATGGCACCGAGGGATTTGGGATCTCCTCCTGAGAACGTTCTTTGCCTTTCCACTCCAGGCATGGTAACTGAAGTTACTGCAAATGACCAAACACACAAATATATATTATATGTATAATATTGCGAATATATATCAAATACAATGTATTTCATTCAAGAGGGGTTGTGCCGAAAGTTTCGTTTTCCCCTTGCTTATGCAAAGAGTAAATTAAAAAACCATATTTATTTGATATCTTTATGACGTAGTGGCATATACAGGGTGTAACTAAACTGATGTCCAAAACTGTAAGTGGTGATAGAACTCGTCTAAACAAACAACTTTCACCATACAATGTGGGGTCGGAAAGCAACCGGCGTGCCGCGAGAGGGCACCTGCGTGGTGAAAATGAAAAACTCGGTTGAAGACGAATAAGAAAGGACAAAGAATGTATATTATCGAAAACTTTACAACAAATGCTCAAATGAGCCACTACCAGCTGTAATACAGGCGTTACAAAGGAGACGGGGTGAATCGCGTACACGTTGGAAGAACAATCTACCTGTTCGGAAAGGCAATGTCCAGATAGTTGCGCATAATCCTGAGGAAATGTGCTGGAAACACATAATCACTCGAAGATTTGCTGGTACATTTCGTAGTAAATCAGACAGCACCTGCTGAAGGACGAATAGCACCTGATTAAACGTTTCATTCGCTTCAAAGAAAGCGCCCTCTCGCGGCTCGTTGCTGACCTCATTTTATGGTGAATGTTGTTTGTTTTGACGAGTTCTCTATCACCCCTTACAGTTCTGACCATCAATTTAGTTACATCCTGTATAGGTTTAGACAACTGGCTGATGCGAAGATGAATTAAGGAAAAAAAATTCAACTGCCTCAGTGGAGAATCGAACCACCATCCACTCGCAGTCTGGGCGATTGTGCTAGACCAGCGGTTCTCTACCTTTTTTGACTCACGGAGCCCTTCTTGTTAAAAAATTTCTATGACGAAGAGTCTATATTTTTGATTTATTCACCAAAGTTACGTACTACTTAAAATTATTTATATATTTTTTATTAAAAAATTTACTGTTGCGCACACTGTTGTGCACTAAGTGCACACGGAACCCCAAGAGCTCAGCGGAGCACCGGTTGAGAACCTCTGTGCTAGACTATTACATACACAAGCAACGGGCATCTTTCTTCAGAACATATATAGGCTACTATATAACAACCACTTTTTTACTCACGGGCCAAATGTGGCCCTCGGAGTCATCTGATGTAGCCCGTGGCACATTTCCAGATCATTTAAGTTGCCACCGGTGCATATATAGATCACATAAGCAATCCCAAAAACATTTACAAATCGCTTGAGCGACCCACATCTCCAGTTCACTCAAGTGGCAAGTGGTACATTTGCAGATTACTTATGTGGCTGGCGGGGCGCATTCCCAGATCACTTGAGTGGCCCGCAGCTCGCTTAGAGATCACCTGAGTAGCTCGCAGCACACTCATAGATCACTTAAGTTTAAGTAGTTCTTTTCATATTTCGAGATCATTCAAATTGCCCACGATTCATTTCCAGATCAATCAAGCGGCTCACGGTACACTTTCGGATGATCTGAAAGACTTGCAGCACACTTCCAAATCACCTAAGTGGCTCGAGGCACATTTCCATGTAACTAAATGGCTAGCAACACGTTTCTAAACCAGTAAAGTGGCCCGTATTTCCTATAAGGTTGAACACTCTCGGCCGAATGGGACCCTACATGGACAGTCAGACCTAACTGATCTAATAGCTCATATATATATATAATGACAATTGTGAGGGGGCGGTGGTTCGATTCCCCGCTGAGACAGTTGAATTTTTACTGAATTTGTCTTCGCATCAACCAGTTGCTAAGACTTTGTATAAATAGTAGAGAATGAAATAACTTTAATATACAGTCGAATCCCGTTTTAACGAATACCGATATAGCGAAAATCTCGTTTTAACGAACACTTTTCTAATCCCCCAGATAAGTTTACATAGAAACAATGCAAAAAACCTGGAATTCCTTTATAACAAAAATTCGTTATAACGAAGTGATTTCTCCGATCTCTTGGAATTCGTTATGACGGGATTCGACTAATTAAGGTCACGTATTTTATAAATATTTGAAGTATACAGTAATATAAGCTACACTTACAATAGCCAAGGCCTTTCACGAAGAGAAGCAAGCTTTGAGCCAGTTTTTCGGGCTTTGGTGGAGAAGAAACAAACAGAAACAATAATTAGTGAATGTACACAACAAATATTATTTACAGTTTTTTCACATGACCAGTCGAATTTGTGAGGCCTAATATTGAATACGACAGTTTTTATGCACAAGGGGAAAAAAAACACTGAAGCCACACACTCACCGCTTGTGCAAATACATCACCGACACTGTCAAGTTTGAGAAAAGACGTCTTTTGCTTGTCCATGCGACTGTATAGGGTTTGGACGGCCTGAAGATGCGCTGCTCGGCCTCCACTCACAAGCATCACATCCATAGCTCTTGAAATAAGAAAAGGAGGGAATGCACGATAAGAATGAATGCTCGACGAGGTAGCGAATCTGCGAGTCATCAAATCAATATACCCCTATCTATTTAATTACATGTCCTAGGATCTTATATTATCAGTTTTTTATCGTATAGGATCAAATAACATACGGTAATGATTACTTACTTCAAGTTGGTTTCAATGGCACTTGTGATATCTTTACGGCTGTGTAAGAAAATCAGCGAAGAAACGTTAGTGGAAAATTTAAAAAAAAAACATGTATCAAAATCGAAATTAAAACTAATTTTTTACTATGTATTATGCAGTGGCGACTCGTCGCAGAAAATTCTGGGGGGGGGGGCACCGAAATTATTTTCCATTTTGTTATGGGTCCGATTTTCGCATTGGTAAAAGTGGCATTTGCCCAAGAACTTATGGTTTGTGGAGCCCCAAAACAAAAACAATGTATATACGCTGATTAACCTAACATCTTTTTGCCCTTAGTAGCTGGCGGGGCGGGGGGGGGGGACTTGGTTCCATGGGACTAATAAAAATTTAAGGTGGTGGAAAAAAGTTTAAGGGGGGGACAACCGAAAAACCGTCATATCTCGAAAACCTGTTGACGTAAATACATGAAAACTTAAGTCATAATTACAAGTGGAACTAAACTAACTTTTCACTGTTAAAGTGAAAAAATAACTGACGAGTGCTACATTGTCTTAGAAAAATATTGTTGAATTTATAGTAAAGGTCAAAACCTGGAAAAAAAGTATAAGTACACTGGAAAATTATGCACAAAATCATTGCACGAACCAAGCAAATCACACTTTTTCTCTATAATCTTTATCATCTCTATCATTCTGGATGTCATCGATCGAGAGAATCATAGATAACTTGCTGTGGAATCTTCTTCCAAGCCTGTTTGATTGCTGCCACAAGGTCATGTTTATTTTCGCACTGCGAACCATTTTTATATACTTTTCGTGCCATAGCATACCACAAGTTCTCTAGGATGTAGATAGATAGATAGAACCGCTCACAACCCAGGACTTGACAGTAATATTTAAAACCATCAGGTCGATGAAAGTTGTTCTTCTCATCAGAGAAAACAACATCATTCCACTTCATAAGAAACTTTCATAAAGAAACGTTTGCACTACGTTTTTGCATACTGGATACATTCGCATTGTTTTTTCAACTCATTGCACACTTTTCGACTTGTACAAGGGAAGTTGTATTTCTTCGGAATTATACAGAGAATATATTTCTTTTTCGCGTAAAAACTACGAATAATCGTCTTTTTTTGACCGAATGGTAAGAGAAAGAAGCCTTCTTGTGCAATCTTTCAGTCCATAATTCTCGGTCCCATTTGTAAAGCTTTAACCAACAGTCTCAAATTTTTTCATGACTAGGCATCGCAGTTTCTCTGAGAGCATGCATTTTACCTTTTTCAGTGTCCAATAAATATGTTGTCTTTGGTATTCTTCACACTTACAGAACAAAAATTTAACTCCACAGCGCATGTTTCATCAGAACAGTCTAGGCTGTTAGGCCAACATGAAATAAATGCAAATTTCTTTACCCGACGTCAGAAAACAAACGTGTCCTTATACTTTTTTCCAGGTTGACCTTAACTATACTTTAAACAATTTTTTTTTTCTGGAGCAGTGCAGAACTCATCAAAATTATTTTCAGTAGAAAGTGTTTACTTCCGCTTAAAATTATCAGTTTAAAATTTCCATGTGTTTACATCGTCAGGTTTTCGAGATATGTTTTTCGGTTGTCCTTTTTTCCCCAGCACTTTACACCGATGGTCTCGGATACGGATATAATCCAAATTTTTTGTTCGTTAATAATTTTTTACATTTTCTGTACATCTCTATATATATATATGTGCCTTACAAAAATAACAATACTCTTCATTAAAGTAACATTAACGTGAATAAGTGAGTCTAACCACAACTTTTCAACAGTGTTATAATAACCCGGTGGTTCCCCAAACTTTTTCCACCTGCCAGTCCGCAAACCATTTCTCCCCCCCCCCCCATTTATTTTTTGTTTATAAGCAAATAATTTCTCCCATTTATTTTTTGCCGGTACGCTATTTCTGTCATGTAGGTTTTGCCAGCTCTCAAATGATTTTCCCATTTATTTAATTTTTGCTGGTCAATAAATTATTTCTCCCATTTTGGTCGGTCTGAAAATATATTCTTCCATTTTCGCCGGCCCGTCAAATTGTTCAACCAATTCACCACGGTTGTGAAAAACTGAACAATACTATTATAGATAGATAGATAGAACCGCTCCTAACCCCGGACTGATACAAAGCAACTTACTTCCGTTACCTCAAAAGAGGCAGGGTTGTCTCGGAAAAAGTTTAAAATTTATACAAGTGACCTCCTTTGCCCCGTGATTGCAAGTATCGATTGCAAGTATCGTTCTCCCCCCAGAAGACAGACATCAACTCGATGTAACGTACAACCCATTTGACTAAAAATGGATAGCTGAACCCAATGACCAGGGGAAAAAATTGCACGTGCGCCCAGTGGCACATGAGGGCCGGAGACCGCAGCCTGGGATTTCAAAAGAAGTGTGGAGAAGACTTGTGGGGCAAGTAAGAAGAAGTTTATGTTGAAATGGGGGAGATTTGAGATTGGTCTAAATACACAATGTATACAAAATATATACCGCGCATCCACTGTGATGGGAAACGAAGACTCCGTCCTTAGTGTTGGGCAGTTTTGTTTCCCTTCCCTTTTACGGAATATCCAATATAGACACACAGAAAAGACACAGAGCCTTCCCTGCGACGACGGGAATAATCAAACACAGCCTCCGTTGACAGTGCCGGACATTCACATTTGAATTGCTCACATGTTATTTGCATTACATAAATTTCTCTTTTTTTTATAGTATTGGGAATGCACCTAAATATTACTATGAAAGTAATACATATTGGGAACAAATAGAATACTGTTATAAATCATACCAAAAAAAAGAAAAAAGTAACCCTTACTTCATATATGCTTCGACAAACTTCCTAAGATTCCTAGGATTGATCTTGTTTTTCAGTTTTTCTGTGTAATCATGAATTAAGGTCTCTTTGTTCTCCACTGTCTCAAGTTGCTACACATCGAAACAAAAAAAAAAAATGTTTACAGATCAGAATTATAAGAAAAAATTATACTCATTTTAAATGGATTTACATTCTGTATTACATTTTATATGGATGGCATTATATTTTTGAGATAAGTAGCCATTGGAAGAAAAAAAATCAGTTCAATGATGACAGAGGCTACTCAAATTAGTTAAAGAGCATTCATATCTGATATTTGCTACAGTTTCCCACAGCGTGAGAATTATATGTATAGTGCGCCTGAATAAGAACATTAAACATTTACGACGATTAATCTATTAGACTGAATGTAATTTAGATAATATGTAAATGATAAATAAATCATTCTTATATATTGCATGGTGTCCCATATATTCGTAAACAGTTTAAATTTCCTAAAAATTAAAGGAATTGGTAATTTGCATGTGGTTTATCAAAAAGTTATTCTTATGAAGGGTTTTTTTCTAAACAGAAAAAAAAGCGATTTAGTTTAAATTTCGTTTATAGAGGGCGCTGCGCGAAAGCAAATCAGATTCCTATGAAATGCAGGTTATACAATTAACAGCTCATTTCTGAATTTTCCCGTTACTGGCGCTTACATAAGGTTTTCGTTGTAATGTTGACATTGGTGGACAAAGTTGGGGAAGTTGTTTCACCTGAACCACAAGCAGACGACTTAAGACTTACGAACGTTTCGGACACAGAAGAGATTGAAGAAAGATTCAGGTACAATTAGGGTAATCAGACATCCTATTCTTTACTGCCATTTCAAGCGTCCTCCTACGTTTTTGAAAACCCGTCCTCTTGTCTTCCTATTCTGATTTCCGGAACTATTATTATTTTTTTATACATGGGGAATGTTTTTCTTCCTCACAAAAGACAAAAGTTGTTGGCTGACGAAAACCTCTCGTCATTCTCCAGGCAAAGCAATAAAATTGATCAAACGGTGAAAACGACTCATTTTCAGCGAAGGGAGACATCATTATTATTTTTCTTGCCGGTTCTGTTTTAGTTGAGAAAAATTATTGTGGTGGTGATTTTTTTTTTTCGCGTCAGTATAGTGATGCCACTTGTGAAAATTTGGAAAAGTGGCGTTACCAAGGGTGCACGTGCAGGCGTCGTCCTTTCTAAATTTTCGAATCTGTTAATCTTAGATACAAACTTCTGTGATTTACTTTTGCTCAGCGTCTTCTATCAACAAAAATTTGAAACAACTTTTTTTCTGTACGAAACACTTTTACCCTTCGTGAAAGTAACTTTTTTTTGGCAAACTGCATTCAAATGTACCAATTTATTCAACTTTTATGAATTTCTAAACTTCTTACGAAGTTATGGGATGCACTGTGTTTACATAGAAAAAAATATATAAAAAATGTATAAGAAAACTCAATTAGTCATTATAAAAAAATGCAATTTAAATTGCAATATAAACATGCATATATTGTGCACAATAGGTGAAAAATTTCGTGTTCTATAAAATCTAGCGGAAAAGAAATATATATCAAGCATTTTTTATTATTCCTCTACTGTACTGAAATTATTTATTTATTGTGCGATTGGTGAATATATGCAAAATAAAAGTGCCTAACTATATATGCAGCGACATCATAAATGAATTTCAAAGAAAAAAATCATTCGTAACTATAAATTGCAACGAGCACTAAGAAAAAAAAAGTGAGCAAAAAATCACAATTTTTTATAATTGATCATATAACGTTACTTACAATATGCTGCTTCTTTAATCACAGGTGAATGGATTATAGTATTATCATTATTGGAGGAAAGAAGGAAAAACTTTCGGATAGAACTCAAAATGGGATATAATAATCAAAGAACGGGTTTTTCATAGTCAATGGATTATGATAAAATGGATTATGAAATCAATGGATTATATTAATAATAATATATTAGGCAACGTTAATGGATAAGATACATTCTCAGTGGGAAATAGTTTCAATTAAGACATTTATATATTGCTGACTAGAATAAATGATGAAACATGGCAGGACTTGCTGCAGTACTTCGGGGTCTATACTATTTGTATTTTATAAGGAGCAGTCTCAATTCTTATCGAAAAAAGTATGTACTTTTATGAAATTAGAAAAGTGAAGAATGAAAAAAAAATTTCGTAAAACTGATCAAATTCTCATTAGTTTGGTTTTTGGTGAAACCAGTATTATTGTTTTTTATATAAGAACAGCGATTTGACACACACGAATTCAATGAGTATATGAACAGCATACATATTCTTCAATTGCTGGTCAGTGGACAGATGCCGGAGAACAATACTTTCCGCCACTCCACGAGGAGAAATTTCGACCAATTCATATAGCCTATATAGAAATTTAGATTTAATTTAAATATATTGTATACCGTCCCTATATTAGTTTTAATTTGTCTTGGCCGTCACAGCAGTTACGAATCTCTCTCTCTCTCTCTGCCGGTCTACAAATAATTTTTCCAATTTATTTTTTGCCGGTCCGCAAATGATTTCTCCTACTAATTTATTTTTTGGTGGTTCGCGAATTTTTTCTCTTATTTATTTATTTTTTGCTGGTCTGCAAATTATTCCTCTTATTCATTTATTGACGGTCTTCAAATTATTTCTCCCACTTATTTTTGGTGGTCCGCAAATTATTCTCTTTTGTTCTGATTTCTTCTCCCACTTATTTGTTTTTTTGTCGGTCCGCGAATTATTTTTCCCCTCGTATTTATTTTCTTCCGGTCTGCAAAATATTTCTCCAACTTATGTTTTGTTTTCGCTGTTTCTTCATTTATTTCTCTCATTAATTTTATTTCTGCTGGTCCATAAATGTATTTCTTTCATTCATTCATTTTTCGCCGGTCCATGAATTTTTCTCATTAATTAATGTTTTTTGTCAGCTCGAAAATTATACGGCCCATTTATAAATTTTCTGTCGGTCTGAAAATTATTGCTTCTATTTATTATTTCTACTATTGATTAATTTTTTGCCGTTCCGCAAAATTGTTCAACTACTTTCACCGGTCCGTAGCTCTAAAAAGGTTGAATAACACTGGACTACAGCATGTTATGATTAAAAAAAACAAAATTTTTCTGCTCTTGAAATACATTGCAAACGAGTAGCAGAAAAATTTTAACGCGTGTATGAAGGTAGAAGAAAAAAAATAAAAACTTGATCAAAATCGGTTGATAAAAAAAAGTAAGATGCTAACAAAATGATGGATGATCGAAAAAGAAAAAGGAATATTCTTTCATGTGAAAACATGCGAAGAACATGTGCTATATGTTTTACGTCATGCACAGACTATGACTATCTATAATTAATGAAAACATGCATGTTGGCGAGAATCTATTTGCTTCCAGTTTTTACCTCCTGTATTTTTGCGATTCATGTCACGCACGAGATAGAGATGGTCGAAGACGCCACAACAACACATTCAGCCGAAAGATAAAAAAGAAAGAAAGAAAAAGAAAAGAGAAAAACATGGGAGAAAAAGAGATAACACAGAAGGTTTCAGAGGGTATTCAATCACATCATGTTTCTTTTTTATAATGCATCACAGAGAAAAAAAATTAAATATATATAAAGCAATGCACATCAATAGCAGGTTATAAAGACATCAATTTTTACATGGATTTTAATGTTAAAAATATTTACTCAACAATAAGATTGTGATCAGAATCATTCTCGAAGCCATATCACATCAGAATCAACTTCTAAATACACAAATGTCATTATCATGTTTAAAATTTTCATGTTAATTCCGTACATCACGATACCGATTATTTTTGACCCGTATCAGCAGTTATTTCCAATGAAATCTTTGTACACATAAAGGAATATGCAATTAAACAAATCAACATTTCTTCATTAGAGAAAAATATAATGGTCATGAAATGAGAGGGAAAAAACTTCAATAATGGTATTATATATAGTTATAATGAAATATTGATTATTATTATATACTCACTCTCTTTATGATGATGAAAAATAAGAGGACATGATACTATATATTTTTATACGTCCCAGAACTCTGTATACCTCTAAAATTAGGGGGAGAATTGTAAATACCAATACACACAGTTTTTGCGAGACTTGCGAATCCTACTAGTGATTCGAGGGATACGGGCGTTACCCCCCCCCCCACCCCCACTTCGGAAGTTGCCAAAATATGACAACCTTGCTCACATCCCGATGAACGATAAACGACAGGATTAGGGTAACCATGTTTTATTGAAGAAAATATGGGAAATTGAAACCATAAAAATACGGGACATCTCCGATGCTTGCCAAAAATACTGGAAATTGTCGGCGAAATTGTCAAATATATTGCTCATTAACCCTTGGGGAAAAATACATGGCTGCAGCAAGTCTGTTGACATGTATTTTCATGGGGAAAAAAACTGAAAAATTGAACATTACAAATATTTGAGAAGAATCTTTATACATAATTAAAGTATATTTATTTTAACGAAATTTATAAATTATGCCAATCATCTTCACCACCCGAGATTCCAGTAGAATTATGAATCAAAGTAAGCTTTATTATAAAAACGGTACATTTTTATAGGAAAAAAATTCAGGAAGCCAACAGTCACGGAAAAATACAGGAATGTCCCGTATACGGCTCATATTAGTAAGTTGTAGTGTCAAACATTTCATGTTTTCTTTTAAGAGATAAACATCGTCTCAATGCGATGAGCTCAAATTCTACGAATTTCTTGGAGGAAAAACAGTAAAAACCACAATCAGAAGTGACGAAAATGTGTCGTTATATCCGGGTCGTTGTGTTTTCATCGACTGCAAGATTCATTAACATTATTCTCTATAAGAACCAATCCAAACGGCCAATTATTGACGTTATAACCAAGGTGTCGTTACAAACAAGTTTGACCGTATGCGTGTATGGAGAGAATATTTTCCCGTCTCTTTCTAAGGCCTACGTTAAGAATTTGTTTCCCACCTCTTTTTTTCTCATGTGGCTTATATTGTACGATAACATGCGATAAAAAAATAGCAATTTGCGACTTTTGGTTCCATTGAATAATTTGTTTATCCTATCATCCCTCTCATTTTAGAGCAAGGGGTGTCACACTCAGTTGCTTCTTGGGCCATTTGCTTCGAAATTGTCTTCCAAGTGGGCCGCCAATTATTCAAAACTACCTGAAGTATCCGGGTCTGATTTTTCAGGAAAATTGAAATAATGAGAAGACTATTGATTGACTTTTTGAAAAATATGAATCATACCAACATTTTGACATCTTAACTTTTAGCTTCCCTCCCCCACCCCAGAAATGTATCATTTGAAATTTACGTTGCAAAAGTTTGTTTTTTTTCTCTCTTCTTTTTCTTGCCCCAAAAAAATATTCAGCAGTTTGTTTACATTCGTACCTCGTGCTATTAGCATGCAGTGCTCAGATTTAATACTATCGTGAGCATGACTAGATGCTAAAAAACATTATTCATTGAATCATGATAATAATTTTTAGTTTAGTTTTTGAACTAATTTTCAAAAAAGTCAGAACTATTAACCATATGCTGAAAAAAGAAAAAGTTAGAAATATGAAAAAGAACAAACATTCAAGGGCGGGGGGGGGGGGGGGGGGTGAAGAAAAACTTCGTATCTAGAGCCCTGCGTACATGGAAAATGAAAAATTCGGTTTCCTTCACTTCGCAATAGGGAAAAATCGCAAAGGATAATTAGGAAAGGGAAATGCACCACAAAAATCCTCATATGGAAGAGAATGCAAATATTTCCTCCTCTTTCTTTACTGTTCTTACCCTGCGAGGGATAAAAGTCATCAGTCGGGTTCCAGAACTCCCAATGCTACCGCAATATTGCACATGTAAACGGGGTTTATGGGTACTCCCCAGCGCGACCCAACCCGCAAGGGTAAAAGGCTTATATCCCTGGAGGGACAGAGCCTGGGCCGTGACTGGTTTGTCGGGTTTATGGGTACACACGCCTTATGTGCACATTCATACTGGTAGATGTGAGCACACTTTCCTCGCATTTTTAGCGGTACTTACGCTTCCTACGCATTTAACATGGGGTGCGCAAGGCTCCTAAGCATTTAATGGAGGTAATTAAAGTACGTATATTCAAAGTTGGGAACCACTGATCTATGTGAACACAGAAATCAGTTCAAGTAAAAATTTCGGTGATTACACTTGATATGGTTGAAGGAACAAAAACTCTCTGAACAGGCCCATTCTGATTGTAAATTTTGGGACTGAGGATAATATACTCATTTATTAAATCAAAAATCTTATTGTCTTTGATACATATTGAATTCCGTAATTTCTAAAAATCACGCCGCATTACCGTCAGCACCGTGTTTGAGTAAAATAGCCTAATAAGAACAGAAACTACACGGTACACGTAAACGCCGCACTTGTGAAAAAATTTCCTGATAAAATCTGAAGCCGATAAAAAAAAAAAATTCTCCTAAATGGTTCATTAACACAAACATGATGCAAAAATATTTTCTGATAAAATTTGAAGCCAGTCGGAATGCTTCATCAACAGAAACGCGACATGCTTTAAAAGTGGAACTTTTTAAATTTACAAATTCCGTGGCGGTTATTCTAGAAATTACGGTACATAAAATACGAATCAATGGAGTAATATATTTTTACAAATGACATTCCCATATATTTGAATGCCGTGATAACCATCAATACGGTAACCCGTAAAATATAATAAATAATAATGTTTCTTTTCCCATAAAAGAAGGAAAGACATACGTACAGCTCCAAATTTGTGGAGGACCAGGTATTGCTCTGCTGATGGGTTCATCCCAACATTTGAAAGTTTCCAGTTCATGAACTGCAAAAAATATTTGAATTCCATTATATATGTTTGTCGAAATGATGAAAAATAATTTTCTAAAACTTTCACACACGCAGGAAAAAGTCGTTGTTATCATTGTTTTTGCAAGAATGTCGAAGTAACACCGTACTTTTTTTATTTTTCTTCATCATGAATTTTTAAGAAATACGAATGATTCTCTGGAAGTTTGTTTTTCCCTAATTATATATCTTTATTTCAATGGCCATACAGAGAGAAGCTGAAAGTTTAAAAATCTTTCTACACTTTAAACTAAAAATTAAAGAAAAGAAAATTTTGTAACTAGAGACAAAAAAAGCATAAACATTTTAATCTGGGAGCCGAAGATGTGAGAAACTGGTATGTTGCATTTGGATGGATGAATTTTTTTAATGATATTCTAGAAAAAAATATTTGTAAAAAGTTTGTAGAAACTTTCTGATTATGTTAATCATAGTTTTCTACGCAATACTTTTTCAGTACCGCAGTAATAATTGTTTAGAATAATAAAACAATTACTCGTGTAGGATGTGCGATTCTTAAGAAAAAAGTCATTGTTCTCAGTAATATTTCATTTCGCGTAATCTCTTATAGTAGTATTAACTATCACATTACCTTTTCTTTGAAATACTGCATCACTCCAACACTTGCTGCAACACAATGTATGAGTGCGAGACCCAGAACTCGTGTAGGATGTGCAAGCTGTTATCACGTAATTTAAAAAGAAAAAAATCATCAAAATTTATAAAAATAATTCATTTTAGTAGTTTTCGCTTCTATCGACAGAAGAAGAAAATTCTCATGTTTGAATTTTAAAAAATACAATAATTTAAAATAAATTTATAATTTCACAAGATTCGCACCAAAAACCCGTGGTCTTTTTTTCAATATTATACATAGTATATCCATTACTAACGCCATCTACCGATAGAAAATAAGGACCGAAACTAAATTCTTCATAATCTATCAATAGATGGCAGCATATTATGTTCACGACTAAGTCTTAAAGATTCGAGAACGATTTAGGAAATTCATCGTAATACTTAGGAGGAAAAAATCAATTTATAAATTATTGAAACTAATTTATACATTTTTTTGGGAAAAAAAATTATAACGATAAAAGCGTATATTCAAATGAAAATCAGGTAATAAGAATGCAATACTTACTGCAAATCGTACTAAAATATTGGCACCAGCTCCTTCACCAAATCCCACCACAAGTTTGACTCTAGTTATAAAATTGAAAGAGTAATATTAAAGTTAGGAGAATGTATTAGAGAACTCCAGAAAACAAAAACAAAAATACATATTTGAATTACAGCAGGGGGTCTTCAACCCAGCCCACGGGCCAAATGTGACCCGCCGAGTATTTTTAGAAAACAGATACTTTATATATAGCAAAACGATTAAATTTTAAAAAAATCGTTAAAGAAAGCTTTGGCCACAGAAATCTGTACCTGCTGTATTTAGAAGTGTGAGATACTTTCCAGATTCAATACTAACGCTGTGCATTTGATATAATAAAAGGACAATCGCAACGAACTTGGGGGACCCTGAGCCAAAACACTCTTTGAGGAAGATTTCACGTAGGCCAAATAGTTTGAGAGATCGAATTCGGCATCCAAAAGGTATTCATATAATTACAGAATTTACAGATATGCTTAAAACACACCTTAATGAAAGAAATAATTTGAGTGTTACAGAAAAAAATAATTTCATAATTGATGAAAATTTATAATTAATGAAAAAAAAGTGGCAGAATTTACTGAAAGAAATAATTGTAGAATTACTGATACAAATAATTTCAGAATTGTCAAGAGTAATTTCAGAATTGTTAAAAGTGATAATTCATAAAAAAATTAAGAATTTTCGGAAAAGAAGAAATAATTTCATAATGAAAATTTATAATTAATGAAAAAAAAACCTCATAATTATCGGGACAAATTTTAGATTTAATGAAAAGGAAGCTGGTGATTAATGAAAGGAAGCTGATGATTAATGGAAGGAAGCTATTTGAAAATAAAAATTCAAATTTAGTGAAAGAAATAAATGCAAAGTAAATAAAAGTGTTCAATAAAATTCGGAGAGAACCTGTTTTGATTGCCGAGAACACCACAATGTAACTTGGTGACCCACGGGATTCGTGGAAAATTTAATTTTCTCCCGCAATGTCTGAGAGGTTGAAGACCCGTAAACAACAGGGTGATCCAAAACAGTGCTTTTCACGACTGCGGACTGGTGAGAGTGGTTGAGAAATTCCATGGATTGGCAGAAAAATGGGGGAATAAATTTGCGAACCGGACAAAACTGATTAAATGGAAGAAATAATTTAGGACCAAAAAAAAAAAAACAAAGTGTGTGGAAACATTCTTCCGATTTTTTTTTTCAAATTTCCATCATACTACTCGTGCTGTGTCTCAGGTTGTGTTTAGACATTGAACTTTGGGCTTTTTTAAGGAAAAAAATTTAAATTTTCAATTTGCTCTGAAATTTTTCGCTGCACACCTACGATCCTCTCATGGCGCACCGCTTGAAAACCCCTACTTTACGGCCTGTCTAACTTTTGAATCACCGTGTATTTAGTAGATTTTCTTCTATTGAAGTTGTTGCATTCTCAAGTGAAACTTGAAAGCATGCATTCAACTTCGCAACATCGGAAAGGGGAGGGGAATAGGCGGAGAAACTTGTTATACAGTTTACACACAAATATACAGTGTATGTGGATGCTTTTATCTTATGCTCAGTCCAATGATTCATGCTGAACTATAATTCCGCCAAAAAGCAACAATGACACCGGTGAAGTCAGTATTTTATTAAAAAAAATACGTAATACTTACTTGAGATGATCTAACACGTGTACAAGATCTTCACCAATCTGCTGTATAGTAGGAAACTGAAAGCTAAAGGAAACAGAACGAACATTTTATATGTTACGCACAAATGTAAAAAACTGGTTATATTATTTTATAAAAGTAATTAAATAAATTTAAAAGTAATTTTATAAGATAAAATTTTTAAATATGGAGACCAGCTCGAGTTCACTCATGGATGGAGATACTGCCCTTTTCTCTAACGAAAATGATGGACCCACCTTCACTGGAACCTTCCCAAACTTTTGTAGCTTTCTGAAAGATAGTTACGGCCAAGCGCAGATTCATGGCAGTTTAACTGAAGGGGCAACGCATTGCGTGGATCAGGTGCGAATACAGGGTAATGCGTTTTGAGGTACGAATTATTGTGTAGGTTCTCAAAGTGTGCGTCGCCGAACTTTTTTCAGAGGCGTAATTGCTCTGGGGGTTGGTTGCTGCTGTTGCGACCTCTGCGTGGTGGCTCTCCCAGCCTGGATGCTGAAAGGCTTTTCCAGCATGACTTCTTAACCGCTTATATCCCCTTTTCGGACACAGTGGGAGTAATGTTCTGGTTTGGTGGTGGTGGAAAAACCACTTGGCCCGGGGGCCCATGATGCTCTCAAGACGACCCTGCCAGCTGGTGGCCACCCCGTACTAAACCATTCTGGGGAGCCACAGATGAACCATTAATAGAACAAAAAATCAGTGGGTGACAAATGCTTGAGAACCACTGGTGTCTGATGGGACAAATGAATTTTTCCCCATCTCATTCAGCTCTCGGGTGGGACCCATAGACTAAAGATATATTATTCTAACTCTGTTTTGGGACCCAAGAGGATTCCCCTCTGGATCCGCATCGGATGTGAAATCGTCGGATCCATTGGCGTACGGAAATGGGGGTTTTGGGGTTCTAACTACCCCTCAAGCCAAGATTCCAGTATTATTTTGCAGGAAAAACGTGATTCCTCCCCCCCTCCCCTTGAGAAAATTCTAAGTACGCCTATGGTTAGATCATCACATGTATTTTACAGGAGACGGGCCAATTTTTCCCATATTATTTTTCTCTTGGGAGTGGGGTGATCGCTCCCCTTCGGATCCGCGCCTTGTTACGGCTGTGGTAAGCTCAAGAACACTAATTATGTACATTGTGCCAACACCCTGTGGACATACATACAGTGATATAAAAAGTTCAGTAATATCGGTACTTGTTACAGATTTCGGCACCAATTGGAAATTTAATTTTGTTTTCGGAAACACTTTCAGCTTTCAAATTAACACGATACATTTTGTTTGTTTTCGAGTGATCTTTCAGCAAATGACGATGAATATAAATTTCAAACGCATTGGTGAGAAAGACACGCCCAATTTGAAAAAATTATAACAAAAAATATAAATCCTTAAAATTATATTGTTTGTATTGCGCATGAGGAAAATGTTTTTAAAATTGTTCTTAAAAAAATGTTACCTCAATGGTTATTTAGTAATTTTACGTCATTTGTGCTGCCATCTGTCGATATGATACTCTACTTCTACTTTCGGGAGTGTTTGATATTTTGCTTGTAGATGGCAGCAGGAGTTTCACCATCGAATTATATATATTTGCAATATTTTCTCTCCCGTCATTATATTATTTCAATTATTATTCTCTACCATATTTTATGATGGTGATATAGGGTAACCATGCGATTCGTATTTCCCGGGATATTCCCGTATTAACCCCGACTTCTTCCACAAAAATGTCCCGTTTTTTTTTTTCAGAATACTTAAATTTTTATTCTTCACTGAAATCAAAGACTAGAATTCTTTTCCCATCTTGAAAATTATTATGATAACTATGACAAAAATGTGATTGTATTCATCTCATATATTTGTCATGTTAAATGTTTTTTTTCGTACAGTTTTGAACCCGTAATTATATTTTAATATAGTATTATAAATGTATATTGTATTTCATACAGCACTGTAAAACCCCTCTTAACGGACATCCCTGAGATGCGGTCACCCCCCTCTTTTACGGCCAAATAATAATTTCCACATACAACGAAACTATACTTTTCAAACTCCTGATTAACGGTCACCCCTCTTTCACGGACGAATTTTCTTGTCCCACAGAAGAGAAGTTTCACTGTATATTTACAGTATTACACTATATATCACTGTATATTTCACGTTTACAGAGTATTAAACAATAATTATACTCACTCTGCTGGTAAATCATCAGCGTGGTCTTCCTGCCCCGGAACATCGACATGAATGAAGACCGATCTCGGTTTGATTTCTGACATACAGGGATGCTCGACAAAGTCTTGGAATGTCGTGTCTACAAACACATGAAACAGTTTTTATTACTTCAGTACAACATGCATTACGTATAATATTTAATTCATACGTAACTCAACCCACCCACCCCCCTTTTCCCACGGAAGTTAGGGAGACACCCAGGGCGCACATATATTAATAAACATTGCATTGATAACGAGTAGAGGAGAAATGTAGTGTTCCGTGATCGCTCGCAGAGTTCCATGAATGCCGAGTTACGTGATCATCAGGAACAGCTCAATTACCTCCGCGAAAAAGTAAAAAGAATCTTATTTTTTTGTAGATAAAATTGTATTATACTTATATAGCGCTGTAAATTTGTATTGAAATGATACTAAAAGATTTATTCTCTGAAAAAACAAAGGAAAAAAATCATGAAAAGAAATTTGTACAGATTTTTGTCTATGTATTGTGGCATATTGCTATATGCTAAGGTGGTGGAAAAAGTTTAAGGGGACAACCGAAAAAAAAACCTGGTGAATATAATATACAGTATAGATCCCAATAGCATATATATATATATACATACAATTTTAGACCCCAGTAGCATACCGATACAGGACGATGTAGAGGCTTCGATACCGGTCGACGTAGAAATGGCATACATTTGACAACGTAGTTCGACACAGAGAAATCGTATATACTCGTATATAAGCCGAGTTTTTTTGTGGAAAAATTCGTTCCTCAAGGGGAGGGGGGGGGTCGGCTTATACTCGGGTCAGTTTTTGATGACAAAATATTGACCTCCGAAATCAGTAGATATTTTTGTAGCAGAGTTCGAGAAACCGGCATTATTGACATGGGATATGTTCAAACCCACAGAAACCGATAATGTCAATCGAGGCAAAGAAATCGAAAACATCATTTTCTTTGATACCAGGTGGGCTAACGTCGATTGCACAGCCTTTAGATGTGAGCATCAACAAGCCTCTCAAAGACTATTTAAGGAATTTATGGATCGAATGGATGAGTTCTGGATAAAGAAACTACAAAAAGTAGTGCCTTGAAGAAACCTGACATTAGCCTAGTGTGCCAGTGGATACATGAGGCGTGGAAGTCTGTTTCCGCCGAAATTATCATCCGATCCTTCAAAAAGTGTTGCATCAGCAATGCGATGGACGGAACTGAAAATGATATTCTCTTTGAAAGTGACAATGACGATGACCGCCCAGATGAGGATAAAAACGAAGATGCCGCACCCCCTATCATGATCTGATGGACTACGATAAGCTTGACTACGATAAGCGATGACTCAGAAAAAAAACGATTAAAAAGTTTGAATCATTTTCTAATGTAAAGATATTTCATTTTGCATGAAAATGTAACAATTTTTTCTTACAATGCACGGATTTTTTTGGGGTCGGCTTATACACGGGTTTTCAATTTATTGTGGTTTTGGTGGTCCTGAAGTGAGGGGGAGGGGGGTCGGCTTATACACGAGTATATACGGTATTTGAAAAAGAACTAATTATTGTAAAAGATATTTTCTCCTTCGAAACGAAATGCTGTAAAAATGGGAATAAAACTATTTTAATGAAAGAAAGATGTCGCCGTGTTGTACCGCTGTGTCAAGAAAGTTTCTGACAAGGACGAACCGGGTATCGAACTCGCGGCACCTCTAAACATCCTTTGGTACTTCAGGAGAGTGTCTCATCGACCTGGGCTACCGCACCTCTTGAGGCAATGCATTTTTATTATATCGTTCGCGATATCGGACACGTAAAAATTTCCGACGTCGGATCGGTATCGGTACGATAGCCTAACCATATCGTTGTGCTGCATCGCTCGAGTGATGATTACGGGTGGAACCGAACATTTTCCGGTGGAAATAATTTTAATGAGTGCTCCGTTGCTCCAGAAAAAAAAATTGTTTAAATTATAATAACGGCCAAAACCTGGGAAAAAAGCATAAGGACACGAGTGTTTCCTGGAAAAGAAATTTTCACTTTTCTCATGTTGGCATAACACCAGAGACTGTTTTGATCAGTCGTGCTCTGTGGAATCGAATTTTCTTTTCCTGAAAGTGGGAAGATGGCCAAAGACAACATATTTATTAGATATTGAAGGAGAGAAGCACTTGCTCTCAGAGAGAAAGTGATGCTTGCTCATTGCAAGAAGAATTAAAAGATTGAAGACTGTTGTTTCAAGTTTTATAAATGGGAGCGAGAATTTTGTACTGAAAGCTTGCACAAGAAAGCTTCTTTCTCCTACCATTTCGTCAGTGAAAAAAACGACTATTCACGGTCTCCTTACGTAAAAAAAAACTCTGTGCTCCAGATGAAATACAACTTGTCTTGCCAAATTTAGAAGAAACAGAAATGCAACTTATCTTGCACACATCGAACTGCGCCTAGTGTGATAAAAAAGCATTCAAATGTCTAGTATGCAAAACCGAGATGAAAATCTCTTCTTTATAAAACAGCTCAGAGAAGAGCAATGTGAATTGGCCAAACAGCGTGTATTTTTCGGAGCCAAGTGGGATGAAGCTGTTTTCTTTGATGAGAAGCAATTTAGATAAACTCGATGGTTTTAAATATCACTGACCTATGTATGCAATGACAGAACTATTTTTTTGAAAATATAGGCATACCAAGACAGATTCGGCGCAGAATTTCTATTTTTTGAGGCACTTCTCATAACTTATAGACAGTTTTTGTTTCAACAGGACAATGCTCCTGCACATTGGCGTACGCAAGGGGGACGACGACGACTTGGGGTTCCATCACCCCTGAACTCGACACCCCCCCCCGGGGATTATTTTCCTCTTACCCCCCCACCCCCAATTTTTTTCCGTAAATACGCCTCTGTCCATAGCAACTTTTATTACTTTTATAGATAGGTCTATGCTAAAATGATAATACTAAATTTTATAGATAATGTTGACTTTTAGACCCCGGCGCTTCAGTGAGCTTCCCCCTGTTGAAGTTCTATGCAGGCCATCTTGACATTGTAGGGCCCCCAATGATGTTCTGAGGGCCTCGTACTTAGCTGGAAGTAACAAGCACTACAAATTTGCATGCATACTCTCGAAATTTCCATAATAGTACCAGATCTCATCATGTAAGCTCTGGAGAATCATGTATACACCTGAAGATCCCGGGACCATACCATGCCCGGATGTGGCCCGTGCTTTAAGAGGAGCCCTGGTTCATTGGAAAATTCCCCCCAATTCTGAAAATAGCCATACTTTTTTTCTCACTTTTTTTCTTCACTTTTAAGTCTGATTTTTTTTTGCGCCCGAACTGATTTTTTACAGCTCTCTGAGGCCCTTTAAACCACTTTTCATGACTCCCCGTCCACTTGTTTTCTTTCCATGCCCCCCTTAAATTATCCCAGAACCACGAGGGGGCCATATGGGCCCCGATTGAAAACCACTGCCCTTGTGTTGCATACTGACTTGTAAAGAAATGCAAATGATACACTGTACACAAAAACAAACATGATCTTATCGCAGTCATCAAACAAGCTTCAAGACGGTTACACAAATATTTATGGCTTATCATCTCTATCAATGGCATCCCGAATGATAAAGATTATAAAGAAAAAAAAGTGTCTTTCTCTTGATTAAAACAAAGTTTTTGCACATAATCTTCAATAATTCTAAAAATACCTTTCATTAACTATGAACTTTTTCACGAAATGCGAATTTCTTTCCGACCAATTCTGAAATTATTTCTTTCAATAAGTAGGAAATCATTTCTCATCGATTCTAAAATTTTTCTCATCGATTCTGAAAATTTTGCTCATCAATACTGAAATTTTTTCTCATTAATTCTGAAATTTTTCTCAATAATTCGAAATTATTTCTCTCATTAGTTCTGCAAGCAAATCGGAAACTATACTTATTTTATAATTCTTTAACAACTTTTTTCATCGAGGCTTTTTTCAGCATAAGTACTGTAATTGAACTACAAAATGTGTCTAATTTTTGGGGGGGGGGGGTATCGCCTTGAACACGAGTATATACGGCATGTTTGAAGTTCATCCTAATAGTAAGTAACGAAAGGATGGATTTCTGTCATAACTGTTAATTTTATCTTTAGCAAAATCAATTATTTTATTGTTATTATTTGCGATCGGGATTTGGATATATAGTCGAACCTCGCTATAGTGAACCCGGGATATAGTGAACTCTCGGTCATAGTGAACTTTTTCAGTGGTCCCAACTGAACACCTATTTAACTAATTTTAATCATTCAAGAAATTTGGATATAGTGAAACTTGGGACATAGTGAACTTTTTATTGGGTCCGCAGTCGGTTCACTGTAACGGGGTTCGACTGTAGTAAGTACTTACATTGTGATAATGAAAAAAGAGTTGAAGAAAGATTTACTGAGTCAAAACTGGAATTCAACAAGATCGTTTATCTCTTTAATCATTTTTTCGCATCTCCTCAAGATATCTTATAGCCCTCTCGATACCTCGCGTTAAAAAAAATATGAGTAAATAACGATATATCGAACCTTGACGGAGATAAATCGTGCGCTTATCATTATCTACGAATCTGATGTAGAGAGAGAGAGAAAGTGGAGGTGCTACCTCTACATCTTGTGGAATAAAAAAAAAGTAATAGTTTTAGAGTGTGCGCTGGATGATGATCTTCAGATGTGAAAATGACCGAAGTCCTTCTTAATCGCGATAATTTTCGAGCAAGAAGTTTGCGATTTATCTCTATGATAAGTCGGTGCACGGGGCAGAGGTTATTCAATTACAACGGCATAATTAAAAGTGCAAGGTTAATCTATTTATCGGGATAAATCGAACTGGCCATAATGAAAAACCTCACTCACTTCATGTTACCGGTTTCTCTCACGTTATTTGATAACCAATATTGTCCACTCTATATTTGTAGAAAGGGTTTCTAAACGTCTCCTATATGAACGGAATCACCTGGTATTGATTGAAATGATGTCGGCCCCTGGCACGTTTCGCTCCAGCCATTTCGCCTACCCTGACCGCGTGAGTGGGTGAGTTATCATATGAGTGATCAAGTGAATGCGTGAGTGATCGTATGAGTGACCAATTGAAGAAGTGAGTGACCGAAGGAGTGGACAAGTGAGTGCATGGGTGACCGTATGAGTGAGTGACAGAACGTGACCGTAGGAGAGACCAAGTGAAAGTGGTCACTCATATAGCTACCAACTAGGCCCCTCGTATGGCTACCAACTAGGCCACTCATATGGCTACCAACTAGGCCCCTCGTATGGCTACCAACTAGGCCACTCGTATGACTACCAACTAGGTCACTTGTATGGCTACCAACTAGGCCACTCGTATGACTATCAACTAGGTCACTCATATGGATGCCAACTAGGTCACTTGTATGGCTACCAACTAGGCCACTCGTATGACTATCAACTAGGTCACTCATATGGATGCCAACCAGATCACTCATACGGCCACTCTCTTGGTCACTCATACGGTCATTCACTTTTCCACTCATACGGTCATTTACTTTTCCACTCATACGGTCATTCACTTTTCCACTCATACGGTTACTCACTTGGTCACTCATACGGTCACCAACTTAATCACTAATACGGTCGTGCACACTTTCAGGCACTTAGTCAATTATACGGTCACTCATACGGTCAATCACTCACTCATACACTCACTCCCTTGATCATTCATATGGTCATTCATTAACACATACAGTCACTCATACACTCACTTCCTTGATCATTCATATGGTCATTCATTAACACATACAGTCACTCATTCACTCACTTGGCCACTCATATGGTCAATCACTCACTCATACACTTACTCCCTTGATCATTCATATGCTCATTCATTAACACACACAGTCACTCATTCACTCACTTGGCCACTCATACGGTCAATCACTCACTCATACACTCACTCCCTTGATCATTCATATGGTCATTCATTAACACATACAGTCACTTGGCCACTCAATTGGTCACTCACTCAACCATACGGTCATTCATACGGTCGTTAGCTCAATCACTTGGTCATTCACACAGTCAGCCACTTACTTGATCACTCACTCTATGACTCATACATTCGAGGCAGGAGAAATGTATCGGGGACAAAACGTCGGGGGCGAAATTTCCGGATCCCAATAATGTTTGAGTATCCGAAAATTCAGAGTGCTTGTTTGTCTCGCATTTTGATCTTTAGAGAAAAAATTAAAGCGATAAAAGTTTTGGAATTTTGAAACCACTTTTATTTTTTTGTGTGGGTCTCTATTTTGCTTCTCGATCTTACCTTACAAGTTCTTGACCTTTCTCAGCCGCGAACCAGAATCAATAACACGATCAGCTTCGCGGCGACCCACGGGACTGTTTTTTTCCCCCCCTCAAGATCAGTGAAACCAGCTACAGAATAAGTGCATTTATAACACTTATGAATGGACTGTAAGTGGATTGATACAACTCATCTAGGACGTCCATGCGAATCAAGTTTGGGTCGTGACCCATAGCTCAAGAATCCCTAGCTGCAAGTGAATTTGTACGACTCATCCAGGAAGCCTCTGAAACTCAAGTTTAGGTCACGACCCACAGGTTAAGAACTTTTGATCTTTCACCCACTAGGCAGTTTATAGCTTCTTTACGGTGCTTAATTTCTAATGAACTGGTACACATGCAGGAACATGTTGTGTGTGTCTGTATGCGTCGCTCTAATTTACTTATGTTTTCAGAGTTTTGAGTGTTTTGTATCATACTGGTGCTGCCATCTGTCTTCCATACTTCTAAGTGAAAATGGAAAAATGCCTTAATTTCCATCTTTCGATGCGAGTACCATCACCACATGCCCGCAAAAAACTGGCGACTATGATCAATAGATGGCGCAGACAATAAAAGTCGAATTCACGGGATGATCTCAGTGGTTTTTTTTTCTGTCGCTACTACCATGGGTTCCAGATTGTTCTGTTATCATTGGTTACTGACAGATGAAAAAAAGACTAAAGTCTCGGTCTATTGTTCGAACAATTCTGGTATTGGAAGAGTATTGCAACCTCAATTACAGTAGTGGTGCTATCTGTTGCGCGGACAGCATCAATCAACTTTTCACTGGATCGTGATTTTCGTGCGTCGGCAGGTGCCAGTCCCCAAGTTAACAGCTCACGGAGGTAAACATCAGAGCCATATAACAAAGGCTGTCTCATGAGGCACTAGAATCGGCACCAGCTGACGCCACGCGTGACGTCATTCCCCTGCAGAACCGAGTGCGCCCGCTTTGCTATCTTGTTAATTACGATAGTTCGCAAAACCGCTGTTACTGCCCATTTTGCTGAATTTTTTCTGAAATTACCTTTTTCGATTATTTTCATTAGTATCTGTTTATTTATTGGCTTGCTCTTCGTGCAACCGTTCAAACATTTAAAATAAGAAGTTCTGCATTTGCTCATGACATGAGCTAACTTCCACTAAGAATATTTTTCTCTGATCCATTTCAGTTGAATCACGCATGTCACCTTTAATTGGGTTGATTGAAAGTCAACTCGAGACAGATAATTTCAATTATCTTCTGAACTTTCTAATAATTTTTTATTCCTTTTTCTTTCCGTCTGATTTAGGTGTACCTTTTAAAAGTCTCACACTTCATTATTAACAATGCAACCTGCAACATAAAAACATGGGGAATCAAATATAAGTATACTTACAGTTTACTCGATCGAGATCGAGCCTCTTATATTTGGACAATCATATTTTGCAAGTTTCTGTGTTGTTTTAGGAAAAGTATGATAAGTGGCTTGAATCCCTTTTCTTTGTCTTCCGATAATTTTTCTTGCACGTTGCAATCGCACAAGAACTCATATTTGTTTAACAATGATTTTACAGAAGAATCACAAAAAAATATCATAAAAGTACCACCCGTACACACCAGTGATACTAAAACAACACCATAAACGAGAAATACTTAAAACAGTAAAATAAGCAACTGAAATTTTTTAAACGATTCTCTTCAATACAGTACGTTTCGCAAGCTGATGTCAGCGAGAAAATAGTAGCAGTTCCGAGACCCACACCCACCGAGCCGAGGCGGCAAGCGCAACATCAAAGAGATGAAACAGCCATTACTATATAGCCCACGGTAAGCATGCCGTGATTTAATTTCAGAGATACGGCTACAATATCCGTAGATTAATTAAATACGTAGTTTCGTGTATATATACAGTAATGAAATACTTACGATTGCTACCGATGTCATGAACTGTTAAGAATATCGCTTTTTTTTCGACATTCGTCAAGTCACCCTGTAAGAGAAAAAGAAAAACCAGGTCAAATAAACACAATTTTGAAAAATGCACGAAACCTATTAACGACAAAAATAATATCTAAATCTGATTAATTTCCAAATTTATGACCAATTCTTAAATTATTATTTTTTGAAAAATAATAATTTCAGGGTAAGTACCAGTAATAATTTATGAAAATTCTTAATTAATGAAAATAATTTCGCAGAATTAGTAACAGAAATAGTTAATGAAAATTCATTGTTGAGAAAAATAATTTCGAGAAATAATTATTTTGAGAAATAATAATTTTGAGAAATATTAAAAGAAATAATAATTTTGAGAAATATTAAAAGAAATAATTTTGAGAAATATTAAAAGAAATAATTTTGAGAAATATTAAAAGAAATAATTTTGAGAAATAATAATTTTGAGAAATATTAAAAGAAATAATTTTGAGAAATATTAAAAGAAATAATTTTGAGAAATATTAAAAGAAATAATTTTGAGAAATATTAAAAGAAATAATTTTGAGAAATATTAAAAGAAATAATTTTGAGAAATATTAAAAGAAATAATTTCGATAAATATTAAAAAATGATAATTTTGAGAAACATTGAAAAAAAAAGTGTAATTCCCCAGAAATTCTGAAACATAAAATATGAAAATCTTTTAAATCATTTGATCCTTTTTGTCGCACCACGGTCATTTTCTGCACACGAGGGGTAATTAGACCGGGACCTACAATTTATTGCCGATTCCGAATGGCAGGCTTGTTTTTATGCTCATCGAGAGGTTGGTGCGCTAACTCCTCGATGGGGGACTCCCTGCGGTAGCAGTTTTTCATGCGCTCATGTCACCGTTGAATCATTTAAAGTAAGTTAATTACAGAATAAGCAAAAAGAAATAAATCAAAAAATATATGATTCCGGAATTGGTGAAAGAATGGATTTCAGAATAAATAAAATCTTACTATCACTATCAATCAATTTTGTTTGTTGCTCTTGTTTTTACTCGGGGCCATGTTTAGCCAATCCGTTAAGACGCCACTATACATGCAAGTTGTTTGATTATTCCCATCGAACTTTCATAGTATAATAATAATTTTGTAACCTTGAATATTTGCATGAGCTCATGGTGATATTTGTACCCAATATTACCTTCACAGTAATGTTTATGTGCATTACCAATAGTATAAAAAGGGAAATTTTTGTAATGTAAATAATATATGTGAGTAAAAAATTATTCAAATGTGAATGCCCAGCACTGTCAACGGAGGCTCTGTTTGATTATTCCCGTCTCAGTGGAGGCTCTGTGTGTTTTCTGTGTGTGTATATTGCATATTCCGTAAAAGGAAAGAGGAACAAAACTGCCCAGCACTGTGGACGAAGGCCTTGTTTCTTCGTTTCCCGTCACAGTGGAGGCGCTTTATATATTTTGTATACATATTGTATTTAGACCACGGGGCAAATCTCTCCCACTTCAGCATGTCAACTTCTTCTTCTTACTTGCCCACAAGTCTTTTCCACACTTCTTTCTAAATGCCAGGCTGTGGTCTCCGGTCCTTACGTGTCACTGGGCGCACGTGCAATTTTTCTCCCTAGTCATTCGGTTCAGCTGTCCATTTCAGTCAAATGTCTTGTACGTTGCATCGAATTGATGGCTGTCTTCATGGGGGAGAACAACGCGAGTGATTCGATACTTGCAAGCACGGAGCAAAGGGGGCCACTGGTATAAATCTTTAACTTTTTCCTAGACAACCCTGCCTCTTTTGAGGTAGTTGCTTTGCATCAGTCCGGAGTTGTGAGCGGTTCTATCTATCTATCTATACATACAAAGTCTTTGTAGATCATGATTCCATCTCACAATTCTAAACACCGCAGTATCACTTGGTGTGCTAGCCCGCGGCCCTCATTGGAAGTAATCTGTAAAATCTGTAAATGTACCGCGAGTCACTCAAGGGATCTGTAAATGTGCAGCGAGTCACTCAAATAATCTGAAAATATACCCCGGTTCCCTTAAGAGATCCGGGAATGCTCCGAGGATCACTTAAGTGATCTGTAAATGTTCCGATTATAGTTCATTTTTACAAAACCAGGATTGAAGTCGCGGTCCACATCAGACGTGGGTCGTGGTTTCGACATATATGGTGCAAAAATATTCATCTGAAACAGCCGAAGTAAATCATCGAGAAAAACATCATGGATGCGATTCATGATTTCACTGTTTTCAACGAAATGGTTAGAAATAAGAAAAGCAATGGATTATTCAGACTAATTACATCTCAACTGAAATTACTTAAACTTTTCATTTTTTTGCCTTTAAGGCATTAATTATCGTTATTATTGTTATTTGCCGCCAAGATGTGGAAGAAGTTTGGTGTCCTGCTAAATCGTGTACATCAATCAAATCCGTTCTCAGTCATCAAGGGAGGATGGCGCCGTTAACAGACAGAACTAAGTTATCATGGTGCCGCCGAAAAGTGGATAGCATCGAGCTGCTACGGCGCCATAATACTTCAGAGACATATCGACTCTTCGCTTAAAAGATGGCGCGAGCTCATTTCAGAAGTCGCCAAAAGAACCAGTGGCGTAACTGTATTTTATGAGCAACTCTTTTCGTATTTTCTGCAGTGAAAGCCCCCTTTTATTACGTGCCTATACAGCGGAGAACTCCCGTTTAATCGTATCTATTTAATCTTTTAAATCTTTATTGAAAAATACTATCAGTTTCGGTCTAGTAACCGACATTTTCGTTATTGAAATTTGTGTAGTAAAGTTTTTTTTTTTTACACACGTCAATCATTTCACCATCGCACACTGATGTTTTTTCTACCACCACTGCCAAAGAGTTTGCTCCACTGCATCATCCGAAGCCGGCGGCGTCATTTCTAATGGAACGAGTTCGAAATTGCTGTGCACACACACACGCACGCACACAATACTGTGTGTGTGTGTGTGTGGCTCCGGTCCTCTCTCTCCTTCAGTCACTGCCATCTTGCGTCTCACCATTCATCCAAGCATCCATTGTCCTGAAGGAAGACCAGCGCATGCGTATTGGTGGGGCAACAACCTCTCGATGCCGCCCTCCTGACATTTAGATGGGAGAACGAAGAGAGAGAGAGAGAGAGAGAGGATGGTGGCCGGCCGAATGGAGAAGGGATGCCCTGGAGCAAAACCGGGTATCCAAGAGAAAGGGAGGGGGCATTGGGTGTGCTGTGCGCGTGTAAATTGGGAGTAGCATGGAAATGCATCATGGGGGAAAAGGGCAGAGGAAAACCCCATAACTTCTGATAACCATTGGGACGGCTGACACTGAAATGCAGTCCGGGATGCGGGAACGTCTCCGGTATCATGGATCACGGTCAAATGTGAAAGCACCCGCATCAGATTTTTTTTTGTTTTTGGCAAGTCGTCGATACCTGACAGAGGAACGTTCCCTACATTCAAATAAAACCAATATATTCAATAATAAATTTAGTTTTCGTTAGCCGAGGTATCACTATATTTGTCCGCATCAATTAATTAATTGATTAATAAAATTCAGGCAGAAATACATTTCCCCTGAAAGAGATTCACCGCATTGCACTTTTGAGTCTCACACAGAAAGTAACAATACCAACAACTTCATCAATACTCTCGATGATCATAATAAGGTGCAAAATGACTGATGTTATTTTTCATCATCCGAAGAACGAATGCAAGTGACAAAGTTAAAACGAAATTCAAGACGAATCTGAGCGAAATATAAAAAAAATTGTATTCTCTTGGAGTGGTTTCAAAATCTTTTCCAGCTCAAAATATCAATATAGAAAGATTTATCGTAGTAAAGTATATCGTTGTGTCGATAATAATACAGTAATTCAACAGTAAACTACAGGTAAAGCCTAACAAGGTTTGGAAAAATATCGTTGAAGAGCATGGCCGCATTTGGCGCTCGAAGATTTTTGTCGTGACCCACCGATCATTTTCAAAAAATGGTTGAAAACATTGAAAAAATAATACTTCTAGAGCTAATGAAAGAAATGATTTCAGAGTCGATGAAAAAATTTCGGAATCGATGGAAAAATTTCGGAATCGATGGGAAAATTTCGGAATCGATGATAAACTTTCGGAATCGATTGAAGAATTTGACGATGAAGAAAATAATTCTAGAATAAATGAAAAATAATTTCGGAATTGGTGAAACAATTTCGGAATTGGTGAAACAATTTCGGAATCGATGAAAAAATTTCGAAATCGCTGAAAGTATTAGATGATGAAAAAAATAAACTCTGGAATAAATGAAAAATAATTTCGGAATTGATGAAAGAATTGCAGAATTAATGAAAAAAAGTAATTCTAGAAAAAAAATAAATAATTTTGGAATTGACAAAAACTTAGAATTCATGAAAGAAATCATTTAAAAATATTTGAAACAAATAATTTCAGAATCAGTGAAAAAATAATTTACAAATCAATAAGAGAAATAATTTCATATTTTCTGATAGAAATTATTTCACAATCAATATAAAAGAATAATTGCATAATTATTGTAAGAAATTATTTCAAGACACATTGAGAAGGAAAATAGTTTTTAAAAATTATCGAAATAAATAACCAAAGAATCATTTAAAGTGATTTCAGATTAAAATAATCTCAGAATTAATTAACTTAATCAGTAACTAATCAAAAACTTTTTCAGAACTAGTAAAAAAAAAATTGTTTCAGAACTAATCAAAATTGATAATTTATAAAAGAAATAATATCAGAATAAATAAAAGTCTTCATTTTTGTCCGTTTAACTCGAGTCTCTTGTGCCGCTTCTATCAAGATGCCACTAAATTACGTGAGTTGGTTGGGCTTCATGAGAAGTTTTAATTTGGCCCACCGTGTGTCTGAAAGGATGAAGACCCCTGTTATAGAGGGATTTATCGTAATATACACTATCGTTGTAGCAAGATTTCACTTCATATTATTAAAAAAAATAAATGTGTGATTTTACTTGGTTACCAGTTCATTTTGAATATGTAGTGTGAACATTGAGCCTGGAAGGGGTAAGAAGCAAAAGACAAGGACTAAATCACCATGACGGAAGGGGGGAAACTGATATCAATCTTATGTCTAGACTGGAATCTGATATTAACAGGTGACTTGGCCCTAGTCCAAACGTCCGTAATATTTTTCTCCTCTGTCAACCACTCTTCCATTAAAACGTTGCTAATTCATCTTGTTGGAAATCTTCATCCCAGAAGGCCACTTTTCTACAAATTACAGAAAGCCCACCATGGGAAGTCATTCAACTTTTCGAATATTATACCGGGTGATGCTGAACTCGGGGTGGGAGGGGGAGTTAATGGTATTTTTTGGGAAAGAATGTTTGGGTGCAAGAGACGCTTTACACCTGGGGTTGCACAACCCCTCCGTCCCGCGAAAGGTGTAACGCGTTCTGGAAAAAAAGTATCTATACAGGGTGAACGTGACATGCCCTGCCAAACGAAAGAGGGTGGTAGACGAGTTCAAGGGGAACAAGAAAACACCCTACAACCCTGTACTATCCCGAACCGTTTTCGAGTTATGGTGGATATAGTTACTCTGTGTGACTATCTTTTGAAGCTAAAAAATTTCCACAGTTTTCACAATCTTTGGCGGTTTCCTGTGCTTTTTCTTGATGGCATCTTCGATTTATGCACTTTTGACTCTTCCAGCACGAAACCATTGCAATACATTGGTCGACATCGTCAAAATCAGATGTTTTTCTTTAGTTTTCTGGTTAACCTTCCTTTTTTTCACCAATCTTTTTCACCTTCATCAGAATTTTGATTAATGATTGAGAAATTCGAGCTCAACCATCTGAAATTCAGAAATTTCATTCTCTTTGGCAATTTTAGATTGAATTTTTTTTCCATTGCATCCAAATCTTTTAAACTGTTGAACAAATAGGAATCTTTCCTTTTCGCGATCATTTTTCTAATTTTGAGACAATGCATAAAGCCATGGTATTTGTGCAGATTCTATGAGGTTCCTATTTTCGTTGAAAATGTAAGCGCCCTCTAAGGACTCATTAAAGAACAAAAACAATGATTCAATGTACTGGAAACAGCTTAGATACTCTGAAGCCCCAGTCCAGGTTTTTTGCAATTCTCAACTGGCAAAATATTTGTTATGCTTTCCAGATGCTTTACCTAATAAAATATTGTGTGTGTGTGTGTGTGTGTGTGCGTGTATATATATATATATATATAGAGATTAATATTATAATTTTTGTTAAAATTTTAGACTTGAAATAGCATAGCTGATAATTGACGACGACAAGATACAGAATTTGAATGCAAAATTTTGGAGCAATAATTTGTTGTAGCATATGAAATTTTTTGAAGTTGAAAAGTTGAAAATCATCAAATCCAGCGATTTTCAATGCAGACCAAATTTTTACATTCTGCTGCAAATTATTACTTCAAAATTCTTCATTCAAATTCCGTATCTTGTCATCGTCAATTTTGCTATCAGCTATATGCTACTTCAAATATAAAATTTTAACAAAAATTATAACACTATACAGTATATTTCAGCTATCTATGTTGCTGGTATGGATATGATTTGACAATTCTATTCAATTTTCAAGTTCATTTCAATATCAATATGTTTCTGTAGTTTTTTAAATTTTTTTTTATAATTTAATTTTTTTGGTACTCGTGTATGTATATATGCATACATAGTGATTAATATATATTTACCGTTGTCGTGTGAATCAACATTCGATTTAGCGGTAAAGAGTTGATATTATTCTATTAAGTGGGGAACATTATCACTGCGGGAAAAATTTTAGTTTCACAGGATTTTATCTGTTTTAAACGGGATATTTGTGCATCCGTTACCCTATTAAGCGGAGCCGACTGTACATTCAGTTTAGAAACCACCTGAAACCAAAGATAAAAAATATCCCAGACTATGTTCTTCTCCGGAAGTACTTGGTAACACTTCCCCTGATTTTGTAACAGCAGCAGCATCGAACAGAAAACGGGGGACTTTATCCTTTATAAAATATTCGAGAACACACTTATTGTAGGCAAGACAATAAGACAGAACTTCCAAGAAAACATAAGAACAAACAAAAGTAATCTTTCTTTTTTTTATATATTCTCGATGATCAAAGTATAAACATGGAGGTCGTGCGAAAGGTTCCATAAAAACCCAAAGAGCCAAAAGGTCGAGCCTCTCTGCCTCTTGTGAAGAAGCCTTTTTTATTTATCATTAATATTCGAAATCATTAGTAAAAGAACTCTTGAGATGGATTTTGCCAAGTTCTTCTCTACATCGTAATTTCTTTTCTTTCTTTCTTTTTTAATATTCTATATTTATTTTTTTTTCTTTAGGTCTATCTGCTGTTGAGAAATTAAAAAGTGATAACGAACCGCCTACTACTTATTACATACTTACTACACGTGCATGTCTCTTATCAAAATTTAGGCTTCCTCTATAAAAAGAGATAAGGCAGCCAAACTCGGTAGAGAGAAGGAGGGAGGGAGGGATGATGTGATATCAAGTTCGAGGAAATGTAGTGGATATTGAATTGGGTCAGTTTTTTTATTTTTGCGGTCCTTAATATACATTTATTTATATCTATCTTTTCTAGATATTGACCATTAGTTTTGCTCTTTGACCGGAAACGAAGTTGGTACCAGATATTAATTAATGGTAGTTCAAGGATCTTTCGATACCATGGAATCAAACTTGCAATGAAACTCTCATTTTCTTGATATCTATACTCATCAGTATGACTTTAACAACCCTTCTATGATGGACGTGGATCAGATTTTATGCAACACAATTTTATCTTGAAGAACACTGACATAAATTATCTCAGTAACACGTGTGAATGTGGTAGAAACTTGTTCAATGTTAGCGAATGCTTTACCTCCCTGCCACCAAAGTGAAGTGATAACTAGTCGTAGGCTACTGCAGGATAGTTTTTGAACGGGTCGCTGATCCCAGTGAGATAAAATGACATAATTTTGAATTTTCTCTTACTTCAAAATAACGCAATATAGCCACACGACTGGCTTTTGGCATGATTTCTATCTCAATAACGAAACTTCTCTCGAAGTCTACTGGTACGTAAATCAATTCCTTGAGCTATCTATTCGACCCGCACGCCCCCCCCCCCGCCACCGGTCCCCCTTGCCACATCTGGAGTAAATTGCAGAAAAATGTAGAAAAAATACTTTGTCTGTAAAAATCCAACTATGAATGCAATTGAATGGACTAATTTGCAAAAGAAACAGTAACTTTTGATACATTGCATCTACTAGCTTTGAACCAGATAAACAATGGATATGTATCAGTTTATGAAGAAGTGGGGGCAAGGGGTAAAATTTCGATTAATAAATTGCCCGCTTTTCCACCATATTACTTACGAAGGACACAAATCTGTGAATTTTCTGGGAAATTATACGGTTGTGGCTTATACACCGGAGTGTTGCCCCTGATGCGACCCGTAACGCTGCAGCTGACCATTATATTGGTCCTTGAACAATGAGAAGGTTGCCGACCCTGGTATATAGTAGCCTTACTCATGACGACCATTGCCGCTTTGATATGTTTCCGGCTCGGATATACTCAAGCTTTATACATACAAGTGATAAAACTTTTATCCAAAATTATTGGTGGAGAGCGCAAACTTCTATAAGTTTGCAACAGGTGAATGAATTCATTTTTGTACCGAATTGACAGCCAAAGGGACCCAAAGTCCCGAATTAAACAGGAGAAAGAGTTTCCATCTCAATAACGAAACTTCTCTCGAAGTCTACTGGTACGTAAATCAATTCCTTGAGTCTAATTAAATTAAACTTTAACCAATTCTTAAATTATTTCTTTCATTAATTCTGAATTGTCATCCATTCTGGAATTATTTCTTTCATTAATTCTGAATTGTCATCTATTCTGGAATTATTTCTTTCATAAGCTCTGGAATTATTTTTCTTTAGCGCTCTGGAGCTATCTTTCATTTGTTCTAGAATTATTTCTTTCATTAGTTATGAAATTGTTTTCATTAGTTATGAAATTGTGTTTTCATTAGTTATGAAATTGTGTTTTCATTAGTTATGAAATTGTGTTTTCATTAGTTATGAAATTGTGTTTTCATTAGTTATGAAATTGTGTTTTCATTAGTTATGAAATTGTGTTTTCATTAGTTATGAAATTATCTCTTTCATTAGTTATGAAATTATCTCTTTCATTAGTTATGAAATTATCTCTTTCATTAGTTATGAAATTATCTCTTTCATTAGTTATGAAATTATCTCTTTCATTAGTTATGAAATTATCTCTTTCATTAGTTATGAAATTATCTCTTTCATTAGTTATGAAATTATCTCTTTCATTAGTTATGAAATTATCTCTTTCATTAGTTATGAAATTATCTCTTTCATTAGTTATGAAATTATCTCTTTCATTTCTTCTAGAATTATTTCTTTTATTGGTGCTGGATTTTCCTCACAATTCTGGAATTATTATTTTTCAATTAATTCTGAATTTTCATCAGTTACGGAATTCATAATTGATTGATATCGTTCATTAACTCTGGAGTTATTTCTTCCATTAGCTACGAAATTATCTCTTCCATTGTTCTAGAGTTATTTCTTTCATTGATTCTGGGATTAATACTGAATTCGAAAATTATTTCTTCAAATTATTTTTCTTCGTTTTTTTCTCATCAATTCTAGATTTTTAGATTTTTACTTGTTCTGGAATTATTTCTTCCGATCGTGTTTTGCAATTGCTTCTTTCATTAAGTTGAATTTTTTTTTTCCGTTCTGAATTTATATGAATTCAAAATTTTCCTTAACGCATAAATTGATTTTTTCATTCTATAATTTCTATATAATAGTGCATGAATTTTTGAATTCCAATTTCCCGTATTTCCAAAAATACATTCCAGGCTAGAAGGGGTACGCAAACATTTTTAGGCCATTGAAACTGTTTAGCCACATTAGCGACGCAACGTTATTATTTCCGCACTGGGACCTGCGAACGGTAAGGCGGTCCTGATTCGTCAGTAGAAGAGGTGTAAATGAAATATGTTCAGCACTCCATTACCAATTAGATTCTCATTCGCATCTTCTACTTTTCGACTCGGCGTCATCTAGCGCTTTTTCCGTACGTAAAAAATATATATATATATATATATATATATATATATATATATATATATATATATATATATATATATATATATATATATATATATATATATATATATATATATATATATATATATATATATATATATGGGGAAAACTCTCGGTTCTTATATATATATATATATGTATATATGAGAACCTATGTAATATTAATAATAGAGCATTTATACGAGAGTCTTCTCGTTGCCCGTCGTTTTCCGGAACAAGGTAGGGATATTTAGCACATGGAGAGCACTCACCATTGTATTGATGTAATGTGCTGCATTACTAAGAAGTGTATATGTTAAATTCCCGCGTGTTTAAACAGTAGTTATCTACGGCTGATCAATCCCGTCTTCCACTCAAAATTCATTGGAGAGGGCACAAAATATACGTTTTCTCCTGATGGGGGGAGTTAAATGCATTTTTTTAATCCCTAATTGTGAGCCAAAGGGATCCAAAAAGCCCCAAATCAAACGGGAGAGGGAGGTCCAAAATTATCGGAAGCGTTTATCAATTCTGAAATTATTTCTTCCATTAGTTCTGAATTTTCATAAATTCTGGAACAATTTCTTTCATTAATTATGAATTTGATTCAATTCTGTATTCATTTCTTTCATGAATTCTGGTTTTATTTTTTTCATTAGTTTTCGTCAATTCTGGTTTTATTTCTTTCATTAGGTCTGAATTTTCATCAATATGGATCTATTGCTTTTATTAATTCTTAATTATCATTAATTTTGTATCCATATTTTTCGACATTCTTTTTCCCCCGTGATAAAGTATCAATTTTTGAATTCTAATTTCCCCCACTTCCTAAGATACATTCCGGGGCTGGAAGGATGCGCAAACATTTTTAGGCCGCCGAAATTGTTAAGTCGCTCTGGCCCCTTTATTATTACCGCACCGGGACCCGCCAATTGTAAGGGCGGTTCTGATTCTTCAGTAGGAGAAGACGTGCAAATGCAATGTATGTTTGGCACCCCATTACTAATCAGATTCGCATTCGCATCATCCACTTTTCGACTCGGCGTCATCTGGCCTCTTCCGTACGTAAAATTATGGAAATTCTACAGTGATAATAATAATAATTAACTGTTTACTGCATATATATACGACGCATATGCACAATAGGAGACCCTATAATCGTAATAATAGTGCCTTTATATGAGAGTCTTCTCGTTGTCCGTCGTTTTCCGGAACCTGGTAGGAGATATTTGGCATCTAGAGACCACTCACGAATGCACTCGTGTAATGTGCTGCACTACTAAGAAGTGTATTTGTTAAATTTCGGTGGTGCTGAAACAGCAATTATCTACGGCCGATCAATCCCCGTTTCCCACTCAAAATTCAATTGGTTTCTCCATCTTACGAAAACAGACCAAGAATCCCTCCTTACGCCCTCACACAATCCCTCTCTCTCCCTCTTTCTGTCTGTGGCGAATAATTTATAATTTGAAACTAAGTCTGTTCGAAGAGAGAGAGAGAGGCTTTAAAGTCTCTTCTCTCTCTAATAGGATTAGAATTTTAAGGAGTTGGCGTTAAACTGTACTCTACAATATAACGATGGACGATTTCCTAGAAACAACAACGGTTTATTTCGAGATTGGCGATACAGAATTATTGATGCATCGATAATACTTACAACGGGGCTTTTTTCTTTTGTTTTTGCTATTTCATAAGAAAACTTGAGCAGTTACGTTTCAAACCATAACTCTGTTACAGCTGTATAGAGTGTCCCATAAATTCGTCAACAATTTAAAAATTCAGAAAAATTGAAGGAATTTGTATATTTCAATGCGGTATATTCTCATGAAGAGGAATGTTTTTCTTTTTTTACAAAGAAAACATTTTAGTTCAAATTTTCAACAATAGACGATGTGGCACGTAATTCCAGCAGAGGTTATTGGACCTGTACTTTCCTTCAAACTCTTCTGTGTCTGAAACGTTCGTAAAGCTCTAACCGGTGATTCCAGACTGAGATAAAACAATTCAGGTATGGTACTTTATCCATCAATATTAACATCACAACGAGAACCTTATGCGAGCGCCTGTAACAGGAAAATCGAGGAATGAGTTGTTAATGGTACACCGTGCATTTATAGGACTGCGCTGCTTGTGTGCAGCGCTCTCTGCCGACAAAAATTTGAACTATTTTTGTACCAAAACAGATTCCCCTTCCTTAGAATAACTTTTCGCAAACCGCACTCAAATATACCGATTCTCAATTTCTATGAATTTTCAAACTATTTAATAATTTATGGGGCACCCTGTACTAATTCTAAATTAATGTGGGAATCCAAAAAGTGTTTCAGACAAAACACCCGATTAAAATTGCAAAGAATTTCAAATTTTAAAATTTAAAATTTAATTTTAAATCAGATTGAATTAATGAAATCTCAACCTTTTGCTTCATTTCATGAACTTAATAGTGTTTCCTTTATTTTGAATCGATAACTTATTCAATTACATTGATGCCATCGTATTTTATCATGCGCGCAAGCTGTTTTTAATGCATATTTTTGAAAATTTACAAAAAATTAAGTATCAGAGATATGTGAAATTTTATACTGCCATAGGATAGCTCATACAATCAAGAACATGTTTAAAAAATGTGAAATAAATCAATTGTTTAATGGTATTTCCTGTTAGAAAAGGTATGAGACACTCTTAAGATATAAAGAGAGCCTTGATTTTTTGAATATGTTTACATTGGAAGAGCGCAGGTGTCGGAGGAATATGACTGAAGTCTTCAAAATTTTGAACGAGGATGAACCATGAGCTATTACTGCACCGTCAATCGAATGCTTCGACAATGGAATAAGTGAATTTGTGAAGGACAATTTTCCAGGTTGTGGCGCCACAGGGAATTTTTCTCTAATAGGGTTTTGAACAAATGGAATAGATTACCCACGGAGACCGTTAATTCTAACTCAATTGAAACGTTTAAAAAGAAATACGATGAACATATTGGGATAAATCGCGAATCTATCCATACTTAGATAAGACAACAATAATCTTTTTCATGTGCAGTGCCGTATATAGTATTAATTATTAATTTTTTTATTGCTCTTATTGGATTGCTGGTTTTTTGATATGGTTTAGAGAGATAAGAGATATGTGCAGGCTGATTCAAAACTCAAAGTAGAAACTTATAGGGGAGATAGAACACATAAAAACAGAATTACACAGGAATGTTTGACTGGAAACCCCAACCTGATCAACTGGAGGATAAACGAAGATGCAGAAAGGACAAGCCAATAACGGGTGGAAAAATTCTTTATTTAGCGATACTTTACACGAGGACAGTACGTGCGCACGTTTAGTTTCACAGCAAATGCTCAAATTTCTTACCATCCACAGTTACGCACGCTTCACAACGGTGAGGCATTGGTTGTCGAACCCTTTCAAAAATACCCGGTATTTCGCGGACGTTTGCAGTTGCGACGTGGATGGCACTTGTGAAACTTAACGTGCACGAGTACTGTGTTGCTAAATAAAGAGTTTTTCCACCCATTATTGGCTTGTCGTTTCTGCAGCTTCGTTTATCCTCCAGCTGATCTGGTTGGGGTTTCCAGTCATACATTCCTATGTGATTCCGTTTTGTGTTTTCTACCTCCCCTAAAAGTTTGTACGATGAGTTTTGAATCCCCCTGTATATATTCAATATCCACATATTTTTATAGGCATCTTTTTTCCGGCCACATTTTGCCAGTTGTGGCCTTTGTATTTGTATTATCAAAGCTATTCAGTCGACCAATTGAACAATTGAAATTCTCAATTATTAGATCACTGCTTACCTCAATGTCTTCCCGGACTCGTCAGTACTTCCCACTAATTGCAAAAAAATTTTAGCACGATTTTTTTAGTCATTCGGAAATGACTTTAACTGTCCCGTTTTTCCTTAGTCACTGGGGGAGGGACAAAAACCGAATAAAATCTTCACATATCATTGGGGAAACCGAGCGGGTTAAAAAATTTTACTTTTCTGTATTAAGAGATGGTATGTTTTCGGCCCGAAATATACTAAGAAATTGAATTTTCTGGATGTTATGCCGAAACAATATTTGGAAAGAAAAATGATTTGTCTCCTCCTCGAATTGAACCTACTTCACTAAACACCGGCCATATCGTTATATTGCAATTTACTGCCATTAATGAGAGGGGTTGGAAATGAAGGAGCTGTCTTTCGGTGGTCGCCTCAAGTTCGTTAGAGAATGTATTTTAATCCTCCCTCGGATTCGAACGCGGGACTGCCACCATCACGGTGGTAGACGAGCATCTTACCACCACGACACCTGGTCCTCCTTGCATACCGGGCAAGTGCGCTAACCAATACACCAGAGACTTCAATACCTTATAACACGCATTAGTAGCGTGAAGCGCCGAGTGGAGACAAAGCAGCCTTCCTTAACTACAACAATTTTCGCCCCAGTGAGCGTTTTTGTATTAAAAGATGGTACGTTTCTGGCCCGAAATACTTTTCTGGGTCCATTCCTTGTCAGAAGTGCCAAAAGAGTTATTTTTACGAGGAACATACGCTATGCTAGAAGTCATCATGTTTAATTGTTGAAGAGAGAAAGAAAAACTGGATTTTTTTTTTTCTGACGTTATAGCAAATGCTTCTTGATTTTCAACTCGCTATAACCGATTACTTTTTGTATCTTTAACATTAGCTATCTGGCAATTACTTGCAAATCCCTTGTTATATCCCGAGATTCTCATTGTATATAAGCCGTACTCATCTCTCTCTCTATATCGATATTAATTTCTCTTTTCCCTTTTCTGCTTTCCCCCTTTTATTATTTGTACCGACAAGCGTATAACAATTATTATTTTTCGGGGTTCGTAAGCTAGCTTCGCCCCATGATGTTTTGTGTCTGTGTTTCAACGGAACGGATAAAATTATCTATCTGTCTGGAATATTCCTAACGCTAGATACGTTATAGTTAACATCGGGCGTCTCCTAATGTTTCTTCCGGATTCCAGACGCTGTCTCATCGATACGCTAACGTAATATACCTAAATACGTATATATGTATGTTTATACGTATCTTAGCGTGTTGTCTCCCTCCTATGTCAACAGAATTTCCAACCATCAAATGGGAATTGTATTTCGTGACACTCCCCGATCTCTCTCGGTTCAGTGATCGGGAAAACACAAATCGTGAGAGTCGAGGCGGATCAATACCAACAGGGGCGACATGATGTCCAATGACCGCAGCACTTTCTTTTACAAAGGGATGCGCCTCCGCCATCAACTTGGAGGAAAAAGCTGAGAGAGGAAATTCAATCGACCCGGACAAAAGTAGAAATTATGCATATTTGCGGAAAACGTACACACAGTAATACAAATATAGGAGCGCCATTTTTCAAGTCGTTGCGTCGTCGTCTTTCTCTTATATATTTCATACTCAATAACCAAACTTAAATGATTGTGTCCATCCATATGTGTATAATTTTCCAAATTTATGTCAAAATTGTTCACAGAGTAGTAAGGGAAGTCACTAAGCCTCGTTTCACTGACGAACCGTTGATCCTGGAGGCATACTTCCAGTTGGAAAAAGTATAAAAATAACATGTAGTAGTCAGATATGTCATTCATGTAGCAAGGGGTTGTGTTGTGTAGTTATTAAAATAGAAAAAAATAACTTTTTATACAGTCCCCGTGTGAACCAAAACCCAACTAGAAAGTTGTTGCCCTGTCTCTCCTGATGCCAACAAAAAAAAAATTCCACGTTTTTAAGTACAATATTCACTGGGATATTTTTAAATTCAAAGAACGGAGAAAGATGGGGGGAAAACAGCGTTGAAAAAATACCGAAAAACCGTTTTCTCCGCATGTTTGTTTCCAACTTTCCTTCGTTATTGGAATTCGAATATTTTAGTAAATATTGCACTGTAAAACGTGGATTTTGTTTCTGCATCAGGAGAGACAGGGCAACAACTTTCTAATTGGGTTTTGAGGCACACGGGGATGGTTTAAAAAGTTAATTCTTTTTATTTTTATAACCATACAACCCCTTGCAACGTGAATGATATATCTGAGTATTATACGTTATTTAAATACCTTTTATATGCTATTTTAAATCAGTTTCTGTTAATTCAAATGCTTTTTTGAAGGTGTAAATGAAGATGTAACTCAAAATTTCTGAGGAAGAAAATTTTTGTGCTCCTCCAAGCCTTTTGTGCCCCCTTCAAAGACTGATTCTGCGTACGCCCCTGCCCCTTTGAAAATCCCAGGACCGCGAACAGTTGAGAACCCCTCCTCCAGTGGTAAATGTGTCCGCGAACTGATTTCTTTTATATTCTCTCAGATTCTTCCACGCCGCTTTACTAGAGAGTTATCCAAGTTTCTCAGTTTTCCGATGTAGTTACGGATTTCATCGGACCCTTTCAGATCCTTCATGCACAAACAGGAACGTAACTAGGCAGGTGCAACAGGCGCACCCGCACAGGGCCCACTTGGAAAGGGGCCCAGAATGAGCCAGACGGGGCTAATGCACAGGGGTACAGGAATGGATAACTACGGCCCTGTGCACAAATGTAAGAGTTTTTTTCTCACCATAGAATTTTTTTCTAACGTCAGGGAGGTGAGCCCTGACATGAAGGATTGTGTAAGTTTTGAGTCAGAAATATTGTAAATATGAGCTTTGGGGGCTTTCATCAGAGAGCTGCCCTTGAAAGAATTGAGCTTTCAAATGTGGGGAGGGTTTAAAATGGCTTCCAGGAGAAAATGACTCCGGGAAAAATGTAATTTCATTACATAAAATTTTTAGAAATAAAATTCTGGAAAAAAATATATGTCAAGATTAATATACCCTACATCATATTGGCTGAACAAACTTGAATGAGAACTGTTTCTTTACTTATGAAGTTCCAAAACTTGACAAAAAAATGGGAGGAGGAACGATTTGCTGACATTTTTTTTAATGTAAGTGCGTTTTGTGTATCAGAAATGCAAAAACAACTTGTAAATTCCAAAAAAAATAAATAAAAAAATATTGAATGCTCGTGTCTGAAAGGGACAAAATGCTCAACTATGAACAAGAGAAACTTTAATTACAGACACCTTTCATACGCTTTTTCTTTCTCAATGCTAATGTAGTTATCGCTTTAGAATCAAAATCTTTTTCAAGTTTGTCCTTACTTCCTTTACTTTAAACGAGTAATATTTATCTCAAATTCATTACATCACTTGAAATTCCTACAAAATATAGCGGCCGCGGCTCTTTAATTGGAGAGGAATCCGAAGAATTTTTACATAACATTTGGTTTGATACAGACTTTTAAGTATTTTCGGGGAATGATGATGTTAATTGGTGAATTAGGATCATGAATTTTGGAAAAATGGGGAGGGAGAGAGAGAGAGAGAGAAATTGTTACGGAGTATAATATAATTCCTCAGAGGATATCGATCGCATTCTGAGAAATGACGGAATGTTTCTCTCTCTTTCTCTCGAGTCATTTCTCCCTTCATATCAAGCTCTGGAGAAACACACATAACAACAGTGTTTTGGATATACAATTCGCATGTGTGAAACGACAATACCATTTCTCTCTTGGCACTTTTTGGGTTCGTTTTCTTGTTCTTCTTGGAATGGTGCCAGCCCAGGATGCTTCTTACTAACCCGAAGAGAGCATGGGTCGGACAGGAAACTGCATTTATTTTGGAAGATGCTAGGGATGTGCGCCATTATCATCTCACTCTAGCTTGTGTATTTATTCTGTCTTTTGTTTTGTTTTTCTAATACAAGGTCACTTAGGGGCAGTCATTGTTTTCGTCTACAAGTTGAACCGTGTAGTTTAAAACTGTACATATTCTGTGTAAACAATCATCTGTAATAATTTAAGACTGCCCATTTCTGATAAAAGTTGACCTTCTTCATTTCGAAGCTGAATAAAGACATCATAGAAATTTCGATCCATCATCATTGCGAGGAAAATCAGCTAAATCAATTGCCTTCACCATTTCAGAGCTACATTGAGATACTACAGAAACTTTTACCCATCGTAACTGCGATGGAAATTAGATGAAACAATCGCTCTCTTTTGCCATTTAAAAACTTAAAATTAAGACACCATAGGCATTTTAATCTATCATTATTACGATGAAAATTGAAAAAAATCGGCTGAATTAATCGGCTTTTCTATTTAAAAGTTAAATTGAGACACAATAGAAATTTTGACCCATCATCCTTGCTATAAAAATTGTAAAATTTCCTTAATCAATCACTTTCTTCATTTCAAAGCTGAATTGAGAAGCCATACAAACCCATCATCATTGCGATGAAAATAGGAAAGTTGGCTGAATCAATCGCCTTCTCCATTTCAGAGCTGAATGAAGATACTATAAAAAATTTGATTGTTCATAATTGTGATGGAAATCGAAAAATTGAGTGAATCAAGCGTTTTTCCATTTTAAAGCTGAAAATTATACTATAAAAATTTCAACCCCTTATCATTGCGATAAATGTCTCACAACTCGTTTTATTGTTCTTTAAATTGCAGTTTGGAAACTGGAGAATTGGAGGAAAATTTTCAAAATTCGAATAAAAATGTCTTTAAACTTGAAATAACTGATAAAATTTATGTCACTAATATTGAGCGCATAAATGGGTAAGTAATATTTTGTTTTTTCGACTCAGACAAAAAGCAATTGAAAACTATAATAGAAAATGCAGTCGAACTTCTCCAACTGGATACCGTTGAGACTGAAAGAACTGTATTCACTTAAGCAGTTTATTCATTTATCCAGTCATGCAATATTCAGTGAAATCGCGTGATTAACATTGCACAGGTTTAGCTTTCTTGATTACTCTCAGGGCTACACAATTGATATCAGTTTAAAAACGCAAAGTTATACGCTTGGTGCACGTTCGGTGAATTTTGCAAGATTCGAAAGTGACGTCATCAATTTTTAATTCGTTATAACTCCATAAGTATTGGTCAAATCAGAACACATATAGCACTATTCCGTATTAGTTTTTCACAAGGATTCATTATAGGTTCCGGTCTAATCAGCCCTCGTGTGCAGCAAACGACCGTGGTGTGGCAAAAATGATCAATGATCAATTTTTTACATGTGCTGGGCAGAAAAAAATTTGACGAAATGAATGAGAGAAAAAATTTAATATCCATTTAGGAAGCGTTAGTCACATCGTGTAAAGCATTGAATTAAGCGGTCCTATTCTTCTATCAGATTTGCCCAATATTAATGAAGGGAAACGGGACTGCAACAGAAAAAATTATCCACTCAAGAGGTTACTTAGAGATACGACAATACAGCAATGATTCTATGATATAAAAGCAAATGCATTCAATATAAATGATGGTTTCAAATTTTTTATTATAATTACACTGCACAAAAAACAAATAATAAATGCGCTCACCTGCACGAATACATGCATTTTCCCGCATTTTTGCGTATCGACTTCAACATGCTGGAATATAAAAGAAAAACATTATTTATAGTTCGCAAACAAAACTATTGAATCTTTATAGTGAGACGTTTTCACAACATTACGCAGTCTCTTTATTTAAAGAAGAAAATAAATCAATGTCACAATGTATAAATCAATAATCAATATAAAAAAAATTATGTAAATAGAAGTTCGAATAAAAACGCTCTTTTTTTGAAAATAACAGTATATGATATTATTACGTAACAAAATGTGGAGTTGGAAATAAGATTTTAAAAATACAAAGACATGCGATTCCAGTTTATAATCTTTTTTATCCGTCAAGTTCTTAAAGATAAATTAAGATATTTGAGTTAAAAGATTAAAAATTTTGTTTTCAAAATCTTTTAAGAGTAATATTGTTAATATCTTTGTTATATTGTTAAAATATTTTCATACCATCTCTGTTATGTTTTCAGACATGCGAATATATAATACGCTTTCCTTTTTTTGAATAATTGATGTTTCATTAGGAAATTCTCAACCGAAGAAATCTCACAAGAGATCATCTCATTTATTTCTCTTCCATCTCCGTTTGGCATGTACAGTATATAGAAAAGAAAGTATGACAGGAGAAGTGAAAAACTCTCTTCTATTGTATCACAAGAAGTAGGAAAAGTCCACAATCGAAAGGACAAAAGAAGAAGAATAAGAAGAAAATAATTAACACATGGGGGGGAGCGTAAAAGCTTATTTTTAGATATATATTTTTTATACGTGCACATAACAGCTTCATTCAATGGTATGCACATACAGACTAGCATATATATTCTCCATAACCGAATTTTTTTTTAAAACGCGGCTTCAAAAGGAAAGAAAAAAGAACAACTATCAAGGCCTTGTCAACGACCCCTTTGTGAGTTTATAAATATCTTTCTTTGCTTGTACGTTGTGAAGACGAAAAAGAAACATGTGCTGCTTGAACGTAAAAAAAAAAGAAGATATCATTCCGTTTTTTATATAATCATAAAAAAATAATAACACATTTCTTATACACAGTACATTGGAATTCCTTTTAATTTGAGTGAATAAACGTTTGTTATAAATCTTTGAATTTGTATGATTCATTTGATTTCATGAATAAAAAAACTTTGTATTTTGCATTTATTATGCAATTGAAGAAATTGTAACCCTTGAAATGGGTGCATATAGAACGGGTCTACAAACTTATTAATTAGGTAACTGCTCGATTTTTATTTTTGAGCTCTGGTTTTTTTTTTTTTTCACAATTAATGATACGAATTGAAAGCCAGAAAAATCATCTAAAAAAGATCGATTTCGAATTGTACTGCTTATACAGAGCCTTATTGAAGACCTGCAAAGCCTCAAAAATTGCAAATAAAATAAATGTATAAAAGTAATATTAATTTCTAAATGTGTATAACTATTTTCTTTGTGATTCAAACTATCGTAAGAAAAAAAATTCGGACTGCGAACTTCAAGATAAAAGAAAAAAAAATGCAAACAAAACATTTTAACAAATTAGTGAAATCGCAATCACACCTGCTCTGCAACAGTTGTTGTCGTTGATCGGCACATCTACCAGCAAATTCAAAACATAAAATGTGGACAAAATGACCTCGCCTTATGTGCGCAAAGGTGATTCTGAATTTTTATCTTTAAACTGGGGGCTGCAGTAATGAACTAACCCTTAATTATAAAGGACCCTTTGCACATGTGCAAAACTGCATTTAAGGGTTAAGAGTGTTCATTTGCGACTCTAGTTTTGCACATGATGGACGTATTCATAGACATCGACACCTCGAGTCCCTTTCTTATAATCTTTGTGAGCAGGCTGATACCAGTCTTCAATAATAATGAATATACTATGCCATTGTTCTTCAAAGGTTATGATGGTTCAATGGTCATAGTGACGTACTCATATTGCGAGGATCCGGTTCCAAACGCCACCAGCATCACAGTGGTGGTCGGCTGAAGTTGGTTTCCTGTGTTTCCCAACTACAAGTGTGTGCGAGCGGATTCCCCCCCCCCCCCCCACATTGAAAAATCTCTTCACGGAGAGCAACAGGCCTGCAACGGTACAAATATTCAATCATTACATTTCACTCATAATGTGAAATATAGGTGGCAGCACTGAGAAATAAATCAGAAACAACGCAATCAGACTACTGTCAGGTACACACATTTTGTTCCAGACTCTGCCCCGAAGCTGAGCTGGAAGAATTCCCGGTGACAGGATAAGTCCGGTGGTAGTGTCCTAGCGTTCTTTCATTCAGTATTCTTCAACCGCTGATGTAAGGGGAATTTACCGCCGGTCCGCGAAATATCAACCAATTCATGCGGCAGCTACACAATTTTAGATTTCAGTCTTTGAATATCATACTGTCTCTATATTCATTTTTATTTCTGGCAGCCGTCAGAAGGTCTGCGAATGATATTCATTTTCCTTTTTGCCGGTCAGCAAAATTATTTCCCCTACTCATTAATTTTTTGCCGGTGCTCCAATTATTTCTCGCATTTATTTGTTTTTGCTGCTCCACAAGTTATTTCTTCCTTTTTTTGTCCGTCCACAAATTATTTCTATGATTTATTCATTTTTTGCGGGTCGGCAAATTATTATTTCTTTCATTTTTTTTTCTTTTTTGGTGGTCCGCAAATTTTTTCTCCCATTTATTTATGCTTTGTTGGTCCGCGTATCAGTTCTCCCGTTTCCGCCGGTACGTGAAATTCTCCAACCCCTTTTACCGATCCACAGTTGCAAAAAGGTTTAACCCCTTTACGATCACGGACGTAATATTACATCCAAACGCCAGTGGAATAAATTCAAACAAGTTCTCTGTGTTTTCTTTTCTCTTTCTTTACCATCCCGAAGCTTTATAGTAACTCTATCAACTGAAGTTGCATTTTCTTTTCCTCCTTTCTATACTCCTGTTAATGATTTTTACTATACTTAAGAGTGAAAGAGAACACGTAGGGGTGAGGTTGAAAAGAGGTTCTAAAAAAACTCTCGTATCTGCCTTATCTATTATACTTTTTCCTTTTATATATTTTTTTCCTCCCCCTTCTTCCATTTCCTAACGTACGGTTAGGTTAGGACAAGGTTAAGACATTCATGACTGATTCGTAAAATAGAGATAATCCAAATTTGTTACTAAAAGCTTGTACGTAAAGTGGTTAAGAACACTGCTGTAAACAGTGCAGAACAAGCTAACCTTCATTATAGACACCCTGTAAATACGTATGATGACAGAATAGAGAATTTAGTGGTAGAAGAAATTTAGAAATTCACTTCATATCTCTTTAAAGGGAAAAAAAATCAGAAAAATAGTCGCGTTACGAAATTTCTGGAAAATTGTCGATACTTTAAGAATCACGACATCATCACACCTGATGCTTTCTTCAATCAAATAATGATCAGATTGTTGTGCAATCGATGCAAAAACAAAGTTATCCGGAATGAAGATCTTTCTCCTTTCATTTACAATGGCGGACATGGTAATTTGTGTGTGATTGCCTCATTAAATTACTCCTGACAGGTGCGGGCACAAAGGCGTGCTGGTATCAGGTGGCTCAGCGCCAGTAAACAACAACGAACAATGACAAGCATCGAAAGCCATGAACGAATAAATGAATGCAATTGTAGGCAGTATTTGAGTTATGAGAGGTGATTAGGACGCGGACAAATCACGTGTTAATTGGGAATTTCGTGGCAACCGTGCTGTTATTTCTTTTTAATATACACTGCGTGGATATTATTATCCTTCACTATAGATTGCGTGTAAACAGAAAAATTTCAGACTGTAGCCATTGATATAGACGTAATTATAGCTTCAGATTATACGAGGAACGACATCTGGGGTCTGTAATGTTAAATGATGGGGACGGAGAGATGACTGTGCATAAACCTCGGACATCACAAATTGTATGATAAATGACTGTAATGGGGGGGGGGGGGTGTCCATGGACATCATCTTCGGATAAGCCATTTGGTTGCAGTGTCAGTAATGTGAACTCTAGGTCTGGCTGGCTGTCCATGAACGGCCCCGTTCAGTGTACACGAGCTCTAAGGAAAGAGGATCCGTTGCCTTTGTAATCTAGTGGTCTGGAGCATTGACCAGGCAAGTGAGAGGATGTTCGTTTGATTCCCCGCAAAGGCAGTTGAACTTTCTTTCCTGGATTTATCTTCGCTTCAGCCAGCTGTCGAAAACTTCGTAAAAATAGCGGAGAGTGACAGCATCTTCGGACAAATGACTAAACAGGAATTTTTTTTTTCACTATAGCTGGAATTTTCATAAACATTAGGGTGTTATTTAACCAAAAGTGCAGTTGGCAACGTATATTCGTCACGGGCACGGATCTTAAGGTGGGTCTACATCTGCGAGCTATATTTGTTATTCAGTAATTTTCTGAAATTTCCCATCAAAGTGTTCGGATGACACAAAATTGTAAGCAACGTGTGCTAGACGAACATCAAACATGGGAGCATTACGGACGGTCGGTGCAACAAAAATACTTTAGTTTTTTTTTTGGATTCTGTGTAGCGGAGGCTGTGTGTCCAAGTTAAAAACATGTTAATCATAATACCGAGGTTCGAGCTTGACTAGTTGATTAAAGCATAGAGAGATCTCGAATGATATTTGCTATCTGTAAAATAGTTCTACAAACTGTTCTATTAACAGTTTAATCTTTTTCATGTCACATAATAAATATAATGTTCACAAATTAAATTGAACTCGACCATTTCATTTTTTTTATTAACAATAAATGACAATTAAGTTTTTTTGACAGTTATTTTGACAAATACAGAATTTTTACAATTTGGTTACGTTTCACAACGGTTTGTGAGCCTCACCTTCAAACATTGGCGATAAATACCGAAAAAACTTCAAAGTTAAATATTTTTTCTATATCACATATAAAAATATGAAATTTTTTGTAAATAACTTTTCTCAGAGCCACATTTGTTCATTTCTCTAATTTGAAATTTTCGCACACAATGTGTACATAAAAAGTTAATCTTCTATTTTTGTTATTTATACAACTAGGGAAATTTTAACACATTTTGATACACGTCATTTGGAAACTTTATGTTACTGAAAGTACGTCTCTAAAGTCAACGGTTGCAGAGATATCCAATGTGCAAACAATTAGGGACACCCTGTAGAGGGGGGAGAAGGACTAATAAATGTGATTTGTGTACAACAAAAATTTTAGCCGAGGTAACAACTCCAGAATCAAAATACCGTAGATATGACTTTCCTTAGATGTATATTCCAGTTAAGAAATTCATTATTCAATCATTGCACTTCCCTCATAGTTAGAAAAATTGACGGCAGATGGCAGTATTACACATAACAAGCTTTATGTAGAAACAAACTTCACGTTAGGTTCAGAACACGTACACGCGCATTCCGGCACGCAATAATTCGTTCGAAATTCCGTAGAGGAATGTGAACGAGGTGCATATACGGTTAAGTAGTAGTAGTAGTAGTAAAGAAATTTAAAAAGCTAGCCATCGCGTAGTTAAGACAAGAGTGGCAAATGCATATTCACTCACCAATAATGGCTCGTCCAAAGTTGGCATTAACAGCCTAAGACGTAAACGATTCGCCAACGAAGACATGCTCCAAACAACAACGACAGGTGACCAGCAAACAAATAAAAACAATAATAGAATCGCAATCTCGAGTCGACGCTCCGAATTCCAGAGCCAATGCTCGGGATAATGCACAGAGACATATTGATGGTGTAAAGCGATATTTTTTTAAGAAAGAAAGAGAGAGACATAGATAAATCGGTAGACACGTGCTATACACACACACACAAGGATGTAGATGTGACACATATTACTGCAACAAACAATAAAAAAAAAATAGAAGAGATCCAATACATAATAAGATATCAACCGGCGACATGGCTGTCGTCGATGTCACATTTAAAGGGAGAGAGGGTTGATAAGCTAGAAATTTCTTCGAACAATATATATGTTTCACTTACAGATACGACAGTCGAGAGAGACCCCACACACACACCAAAGACATGTGTTGAGTTATCAGCGCTGACTCAAATTGCGAAAAGTATATCTTAAGATATCTTATATAAGAGAGTGTTGAATTTCTTAGAAGATATTAACTATCTCGAGCAATCCATACTATAGAAGAGACAATGGATGTCTTACTTATTTTTTTCCCACCAACAAAGTAATGTTTACTATAAAGCAGGAGTGCACAACCTCCGGCCCGAGGTTCAAATGCGGCCAGCCAAAGGGTTCTCTCTGGTCCGTGGAACGTGTTCCGGTAGAAGCATATCAATACTCATAAAACGATAATTATCTAAGGGATGACCATATTTCCTTAATAACATTACAGATAAATCGGGATCCTTACGGTACATCACCAATCGGGGCAGAAAAATTTGTTAAAGGCAAGTAAAGTTGTCAAGTATAACAGGGCGCAGTAGCCCAGGTCGATAAGATACTCAACTAAAGTATCAAAGGATGTTTAGAGGTGTAGCAAGGGCGACACCCGGTTCATCCTTGTCAAAAACTTTCCTGTTGCGGGAGTACAGCAGAAACAGTGACATGACCACGGAAAAAGATTACTACCGCCGCAAAGAGTCCCACACGAAGTTATTAACGCCCCAACCTCTCTGTGAGTATAAAAAAAAGGCTGCTGTTCGGAATCAGCAATCAATTGTAGGTCCTGGTGTAATTAGCCCTCATGTGAAGAAGATGACCGTGGCTTGACAAAAATTATCAAATGATCAATTATAGCAAGAAAAAAGTTGTCGAAAGTTCGTAAAGTTGCCAACTGTGACTATAAATACTGAAAAATTGCCAGTGGCAAGAAATGGAGGGCTACTGCAAGCCACAGTGAATTAAAAAATTATGTAATTATAAGCTGTAAACCTACGTGGTTTGTTTTTGTATAATGTTTGTTGTAGTGCTGTCAGAAACTTCTTTTTCCAATTATGAGTGAAGCAAATGATTCAATAGTTGTAATGTTGCAAGGCTGTTGCTCTCTGTGGCGATACTTTTAGCGGGGAGATCGGCTCGCATTTCTCCTCGAAGTTGGGAACCACAGACTCTAGCTATCCACTATATATAAACTTGCGGTTTTAAATTTTTTTCCTTTCACTAAAATACAGTGAATTCACGATAACTCAAACTCCAATAACTCGAAAGTGTGTCCAAGTCGAAATTTTTTTTAAAGTTTTCCCTTAACTCGAAGTTTTCTTCCTTTAAGTCGAAGTTTTCGGGAATGTGAGAAATTTAAAAAAATTATCATTTAGCAATAGAATTTAGCATTTCACAATGGAATTTAGCATTTAGTAACAGAATTTAGCATTTAGTAACAGAATTTAGCATTTAGTAACAGAATTTAGCATTTAGTAGCAGAATTTAGTAGCAGAATTTAGCATTTAGCAATAGAATTCAGCAGATTCATTTGTCTGCTTGCAAAAAGTGAATGACTTTCTCCCAAAGAAAGACAAAAAACACAGAGAAGTAAAAAATGATTGCATTTTTGACAGAAAATAATCTTGCATACACTTTCTTTATAATTCGTTATTCGTTTCATTTATACGAGCATCATGTATGCGTCAGTTTCCATAATAACTGCATGTATAGGTCTAATTTATTTCTATATATCCTCATTCAATAACTGAATATGATAAAAAAAAGAATAACTTATATCTTTTCTATTTTATTTATCTACAGTAGTTTTTGGCATGTTTTAATAATACGATATTCGTAAATAGCACTGTTATTTTAATAAATCTTTTATATTCTATCTCTGAATTTCCGATAAGTCGAACAACGATGACTCGAAGCTTTTTGTCGGCTGCTGCGCAGTCGACTTATCGAAATTTTTCGGTGTGTGTGTGTTTGTTTATAATTACTTGTTTGGCTCCAAAAAAAAAAAGAAACCGGATAGCATGACCATTTAGTCGTGTAACTTTTAGGTTAACAACTTTTGAAAGTTGGGTGTATCCAAATTAATTTAAACTCAGAATTTGCAAAAAGAATAACATCGTTTATTTTCATTGGAATTGCTTAAAAAGTTTTCATGAAATTCCAGTCGAAAACCAGTAAAACAAATCCTACTGATACGCCAGTAGCAGTAAGGCCAATATTACTCTATAAAAGTTCGTAAAAATATATTTTACAAATCTTGAAGAAAAAAAAACATCCAATAAGCCTATTGGTTACATTCGCTCGAACCGATACACTTATTGGTCGTATTTTTCAAGTTTTATCAAATAGCTTTCATGAAATTTTATAGTGCAATTCCAGCCTTAGCAACAATCATTTTTTTAATCTCAGCTATTTATCTAAGAATTTTTGAGAACGTGAAAATGAATGGTTGATGCGGAATAATTTTTTCTGAGAACAACAACGGGGATCATTGGTTTCTATAATGTATCTCGACAATATCTATAAGTAACAATATCCTAAGCCACACACACACACACACACACACACACATATATATATATATATATATATATATATATATATATATAATAATATTCATTCAACTAATAACTAATAATTACGTAACTACAGCTATTTTAAATTAAAATTTTCTCAAATTATAACAATTTTTAAGATTGCAACATGCGACCGCTGTCTTTTAAGTGTGCGAAACGTGACAATTGTTTCTATGAATACACCATAGAACGATGCGTATAGTGAAGAATGTAACGTGTAAGAATGGTCACTAAGAATGTAACGTGTAAGAATGGTCACTAAGAATGTAACGTGTAAGAATGGTCACTAAGAATGTAACGTGTAAGAATGGTCACTAAGAATGTAACGTGTAACAATGGTCTCTAAGAATGTAACAATGGTCACTAAGAATGTAACAATGGTCACTAAGAATGTAACAATGGTCACTAAGAATGTAACAATGGTCACTAAGAATGTAACAATGGTCACTAAGAATGTAACAATGGTCACTAAGAATGTAACAATGGTCACTAAGAATGTAACAATGGTCACTAAGAATGTAACAATGGTCACTAAGAATGTAACAATGGTCACTAAGAATGTAACAATGGTCACTAAGAATGCAATGTGCAACAATGGTCGCTAAAGATTTAACGTGTAATAATGGTCACTAAAAATGTAACGTGTAACAATGGTCACTAAGAATGTAACGTGTAACAATGGTCTCTAAGAATGTAACAATGGTCACTAAGAATGTAACGTGTAACAATGGTCTCTAAGAATGTAACAATGGTCACTAAGAATGTAACGTGTAACAATGGTCTCTAAGAATGTAACAATGGTCACTAAGAATGTAACGTGTAACAATGGTCACTAAGAATGTAACGTGTAACAATGGTTTCTCAAGAATGCAACAAGTAACAACGGTTTCTAAGAATGCGATGAGTAACAATATTTTCTAAGAATGCAACGAGTAACAATGGTTTCTCAAGAATGCAACAAGTAACAACGGTTTCTAAGAATGCGACGAGTAACAATGGTTCCCAATAATGTCCAACTTGTAACAATTGTTTCTAAGAATGCAAAGGTTTTTCATAAGCCAGAAAAGAAATGAGATAAAATAACCACGAACTAAAAAAAAATATTTTTCAGTTTTGTAAATGTCCCCGTACCGGTTAGGTTGTGCTCTCAGTAGTGCCAGACATTCGATCAATAATATGCAACAGCGAAGAATTACCTAGAGAATTTCACGCTAATATAGACTGACATGTTATTGTTTGATTGTTCGCTTATCCACAAATAAACGTTCCAAACATAGAAGACTCGGGTGACAACGCCATGCTAATGGATTGATCGAGAAGAAGAAAGTGAAAAAAAAAAACCACCGGCTTATCCTATTGACATAACGTTGTGTGTAACGCAAGAAGGTCACGCAAGAATTTCTGAAGCGATAGAAATAAAAATAAAAAATGCCGGGGAAATGACTCCTCAGTACACTTTTTTTTTTTAGTCACTGGTTAAAAAAAAATCGAGAGGACTTATTTTTAGGCTCAAAACAGTCGGCAGCGCATAACAGAATAAGGCAGGACTGGGTCAGCTATTGCAAGCCAGCTTTTATGTCGTGTCTTTGATAAACAGTGAAAAAAAAAAAAAAACCTGGGGAAAAAAAATCCACGAAGTTTAAGAGAAGAAGAAGAATCCACAGAGCTACTTCTCAAGGAACAACTGCCGCGAACTTGAATTGGAGCCAAATTGGATATGTCGGCGGCACTGTTTCTGTGGAGGGTGGAAATAAAACTTGAACGCTTTAGGAATGCATGCGTGAAAGAAAAAAAAAAGAACTATCGAAAGGGTCCAACATGATTGGAAGCACTCAATAAATCGGACACAACTGATTATCTTGTCAAGGAATCAGACTACTGGATATTATGACGAGATGAATTCGGAAAGAAAAGTCCTCTGGTCTCTGCCAGGAATCGAACCCCAGGTCCTCCTGCAACCCGGGCAAGTGCCTAAGAGAATCCAGGTTCGATTCCTGGTGGAGACCAGGTGACTTTTTTTCCGATTTCACCTCGGCATAATATCCAGAATTGTAATTCCTTGATGTATGGGGCTGAGAACAAAATCCACGGTGATCACCCATGTTACAAAGTCACAAAAATTTGCAGAACTCACTGGTCAATTTTTGAATAATTGATAACGAAACATTTTTTAGAATTATTTTGACGCTATAGGCAAATGCTTCCTAATTTTCAACTCGTTATAACCGAATGTTGTTCGCATCTTTAACGTTAGCTATTTGACAATCACTTCACTCACTGCAAATGACTCGTTATAACGGACTTTTACTGTAGTTCTTTCAGTTGTGTAGGGTTCATTGAGACAGCTTCCACGAAAAAAAAAAATCCTTCTCTACTTCGAAAAGTAGAATCCAGTAAGTACAATCCTTCAAAATGTAGTAATCCACTATAAAAAGTGATATGCACGATGGGACCATTGCATACTGTCTGGGGAAAGGTAATTTGAAAAGAATAAATTATTTTTTGCCGTACCCATATTTCTAGATTTTTTATTTTTTATAATTCTACTGTTGGTTCTTATGGAACGCAAGTTGTATATTTTCAAATTCTTTCTGAGCAAACAGACACACTAATTTCATTTCAGTGTGCTTATTCATAAGTTCCGAATGTTATCTATATCTGTCGAATGAATGATTCGCTTTCGATGGCATTGCAATGAAGCAAGTCATCTTTAAAGTCCGGAAACAACGTTAAAAAAATAAGGTGTTGGATAATAAACAAAACAATGCAAAAAAAGGAGTAGTTTTTATAAAACATTTTATAAACCATTATAAATTACCATTTTTGATTCTGGCTGAATTTTGTGAATAATAAGGATGAAAAAACTTTATTTTACTTGCGGGATCAATTCACCAAATTGACCAGCATACAGAATATTGAACTTAATTTAAAAGTTTAAATTGCAATGCCGAATATTTGAAAAAAATATATTTATTATTCGCATAGATATTTAACGACGTGCAGACTTTGATGAAGAATGGCTTCACTAATTTGAAATCGGAAATAACTCCAATTAGTGTCACACGATTATATTTAATAAACTCTTACGAGAAGAAGGAGAATTTCGTTTCCCTATTCAATTTGTTTTAACAGCACTTTCTGGATCAGCGTTAATGAACAATAGTTTCTGAATGAGCGTACATCAGCAATACATTTTTTTTCTGAATCTGTGCTCATGAACAATACTTACTGAAATCAGCGTTCATCAACAACACTTTCTAAATTAGCGTTTATGAACAATATTTTCTGAATCGGTGTTCATCATCAATACAATATTTTCTGAATCGGTGTTCATCATCAATACAATATTTTCTGAATCGGTGTTCATCATCAATACAATATTTTCTGAATCGGTGTTCATCATCAATACAATATTTTCTGAATCAGCGTTCAGGAACAATAATTTCTGAATCAGTGTTCATCAACAATACTTTCTGAATCGGTGTTCATCAACAATAGTCTCTGAATCAGCGTTCATGAACAACACTTTCTGTTCATCAACAATAATTTTTGACTGTATTTTCAGCGATATTTTCGAATCATTTTCGGCTAAGGAAGAAGACATTGGAAATAATTCCAATTAGTGCCACACGATTTAATTTAATAAACTCTTACTCTAAGATTGAAAAACTCATTTCCCGATTCAATTTGTTTTAACGGACGATAATCAAAATTTTATTAAACTTATTCAAGGTAATTTAATTCACAAGATGTATTTGCATGGTAATTGAATAATTGTATTATATACAGAGACGTGTGCGTGTGTGAACATCGCGAATATGAAAAAAGAATTGGTTCGGTGAACTTTCACCTTTAACCTCTTCCCCTTACGTTGTACGTGTGGTCATATTGATCGGCTACACCATGCTGCTGTTAGTATCTATTTCTCTAGTCTTTCAAAAATAAAATTTTATACCGGAAAGAATGTTTTTCTCCCTCATTATAATGGTTTTGGCTACCGCGGCATACTTCTTTCCCTAAATGTAATTAATCATAGTTGTCGTAATCTTACAAGATGAATTACCTTGAAAATTATCTAATATTATCACAAAAATACGCTGTGATGAAGTGAACTTTTTTTATTAATATTTTCAGAAATTAGGAGGGAATTTTTTTTGGTAGAACCTAATGAAGAACACGAGGAAAAACTTCGAAGCGTTATATTATTTGAGCTTATATTCGTTGATATATTCTAAATCATTCACCCTGAAGATTTAATACAAATTATGTTGAACCCTTTTCTTTTCTTGTTTTTATTGATACAAAGGAAGAGATTAAAAGTTTAATGTCAGTTATATTGTGCCATAACAAATTTTTCTACTGCCTCAAGATACAATATTCAGACTATTGTTTATTATATGACAAGAATGTCGCTCTCCACTTGTTAATACAAGATATACAGAAGACTGGATGTTGTGAAGATATTTATTATTTGAGATGTTAATTTTTTTAAGGAAGGAAAAAACTCATCTCTGCCTCTACCGGGAGTCGAACCCGGGTCCCTCGATTGCCGGACGAGTGCTCTGGCCACTAAGCTACAGAGGAGATATATACGCTCTAGCGAAGGAAAATCTCTATCTCCTCTGTAGCTTAGTGTTCAGAGCACTCGTCCGGCAATCGAGGGACCCGGGTTCGACTCCCGGTAGAGGCAGAGATGAGTTTTTTCCTTCCTTAAAAAAATTAACATCTCAAATAATAAATATCTTCACAACATCCAGTCTTCTGTATATCTTGTATTGTTTATTATATGATCTAGGTCATTGTTCTTCAATTGCTAGTCCGCGAAACATTTTGCCCAATTCATGTAGCCGCTACATAATATTAGATTTAATAAATGAAATACAATCTACATACTATTTATGGATTTTATGCGGTCCGCAAATTATATCTCTCCTGGCCTTCAAATTATCTCGCTCTTTTATTTTTTGCTAGACTGCAAATATTTCTTCTAAGTACTTATTCATTTTTTTCCCGATCCATAAATTATTTCTCCTAAGTATTTATTTTATTTTATTTATTTTTTTTGCTGGTCCGCAAGTTATTTCACCTAAGTATTTACTTATTTATTTGTTTTCTGACCCGCAAATTATCTCTCGTAAGTATTTTTTTTTTTTGCCGGTCCACAAGCTATTGCACCTAAGTATTCACTTTTTTTTTACCGGCCCGCAAAAAAGACCTCTCCTGAAGTATATTTATGTTTTGCTATCCGCAAATTATTTCTTTCTTTTCCATCTGTTCGCGAAATCTTTCAATTATTTTCACCCGTTCGCACACATTTGTAATAAGGTTGAGAGGAACTTTTTACAACTAGAATCTAGATTCTAAAATGTATAATATTTGTTATCTGGAAAATATACCATTTATTTTAAATTCATCTTTTGTAGGCGTTAAATATTTTCTTGTCTTTACAATTTTGGCTCGACTTTTTTTTTTTCACAGCATTTGTCAAATCGAACATTATTTTTGTCTTGCTAAATTTATTTATTTTTTCCTTACCTAATATGCCCAGCCCAAAGTCAAATCATAAAATAATTTCAGTGACTGACAAACACATGCTATTGAAATCCAACTTTTTGAGTATTGAAATGTGCTATTTGACAGATACAGGTAGATAAAAAGTTTTTTTTCTTTCAATACTTCGATTCTGCCATTCAAGCGACCTTTCCATAGATTATTAATTACGTATACACAACGTACTTAATTTCATGCATGATGTATTAATAAAATGTGCTCGAAATCGGATGTTAATGCTGAGATGAATTTGGAAGGAAAAGTTTGCTGTCTTACCCCGGAAATGCAACCCTGGTCCTCTTGCAATCCGGGAACTGACCAATATACCACAGAGACACGGCTGTTTTTTTTTTCGTTGTGATAGCACTAGAGCTGCTCAAAACAAAATTAACTCGCGATCCGGGCAAGAGGACCTGTAAGACTAGAAATTTCCAAATGAATTGCTTTTTTTTCCCAAAGCTCTCCAAAGCATTAATATCCAGGAAGTTTAATCCTTCTTTGAAATTAGCCATGTTTGGAGGCAACTAGAGTTCTTGTTTTCTACAAATTCCGACCGTGATTGGTCAAAGCGTGTGGAGAAAAAATAACATATAAACATGTATCGATAAAGCATTTTATGTTTCCACAGTGTAATTTTTTTTCCTTCTAGAAAGAAATAAAAAAAAATTCCGGAATCCTTCATTTTGTTCTTATTTCAAATAAGAACAAAATGAAGCAATTTCAAAACGTACGAAGACACTAAAAATGTTATCAAAACGAGGGCATGTTCTCGTAAATGAGGACGTCTGGTAACTCTACGCGAGGGCCACGCTTATAGTATACAGACATTCGAGTATGAACCAATTTGTTAGGAATTGCTCAAAGAAATGTTTACGAGGTGTATATACGGTAAAGTATCAGTTGCATTTGTTGCGTTTGAATGCATTTTCATGTGCATGAACTAAGCCGGGGATAGCCAACCTTTTTCCAAGCCAAGCCACAATAAAGATTATTGTCGATGCGTGTGCCAATCTGAATTTTAAAATTCAGACCATATGGGACATGAACATTCTTTCCGTTCCGGCAAAATATTGTTCAGCTGTGCTCTGGTTTTTAAAAATGTTCAGATTATGTATGTACGTATATCGGCAAAAGTTCATCTTACTTACACCATGTTGGTTACTGGGATCTGAGGACTCGGGGCGCGAAGGCCCTCCACTACGCAATAAACTTTGTGAGAGGGCTTATATAGAGCCCCCCGCACCCAAGAATTCATTTATATACAGTGTAATTGCATTATACAATTATGCGGAAAATTCCGAATCTCGTACACATGGGACGTCCAGCAACTATACCTAAAGATGAAAAACCGAATACAAACGCATTGAATAGAAAGGGTCATCATATAATTATTATTTTAAGAGTGCCTTATTTTGGTGGTGGTGGCAGCCTGCAAGACCATGATTCATAAGAAAAGAATTATTTAAAAGTTGGAGAGAATTTCTTTGAAAAATAGAATAAAATTTCTTTAATTTTTGAAAAAGTGTTCGCGTCCCGCTGCTGATACCATAGCGTGGTACGCGTGCAGCGGAGTTGGCCACCTCTGAGCAGTAAAACATATTACTATGCCGTTAAAAATTGTCAAATGACTTCAGCCTAGTCAGTAATATTGAAGGCTTTATGTATGTACGTAAATTTTTTGATGTTCGAAAACTGTTCAAGACAGAGATGTATTTTCTCACGTATACCGACGGGTTTGTATACGTGACCAAAGGAAGAAAATGTCTAAGATTTTCCATTCCTACGAGAAATGTATACCTTCTCACTCTATCGCTTCAAAGAGTTAAGAAAGGAAGAAGAACAAGACCTCTTTTTTTTTCTTCTTCGGAATCTCTCGCACGTTACCTTAAAACCAAAAATTTTCTTCTCTTTCAAAGAGTTTTCTTCTTTTCTTTTCGGTTCTCCATTCCATTTCCTTTTTTTTAAAAAAAAAAAAAAAAGATGACCTTCTCAGATTTCTTACAAATTTCTTTTCTATCATTTTCTTTTCTTTGACCTTTTTTTTTTCAAAAAAGAAATTATTTTTTTCTTTTGCCGGATCTTTGAAATTCTTCGGAACTCGAAGAAATCTTCTGCCGTATTTTTTAACTTATCAATTGCTCGCTGTCCACATCCAACAAAAGTCCCAGAAATACATCCAAGTTCGAAACAGAAATGTCTTGAAGCAAATGATGCATGTTTTTGAAACAAAAAGATTTACATATCAGAACATTTTCTTGTCCAAATATTCTAAAAGACTTTTCCCACGTTTATTTACTATAGAAGAACTCGTAATGCAAGGCATATATGTTACTTATTCTGTATGTAAACCAATAAATCGGTTATTATGCATAATAATGCTCTAATCATTGAATATATAAGTATTTTGCTTGTTGGTGATTGTTTAAAATAGGGTTCAGTGGGTATTGTTTAAAATAGGGTTCAGTGGGTATTGTTAAAAATCCTTTGTTCCACAGAACATTTTGGAAATCTTTTGTCCCAGAAAACATTGCTGAAAATCCATAATTTCAAAGAACATCGTTGAAAATCCTTAATTTCAGAGAACATTGTTAAAAATCCTTTGTTCCAGAGAATATTGTTCAAAATCTTTTGCACCAGAGAACATGGTTGAAAACTTTTGTTCCAAAGAATATTTTGTAAATCCTTAATTTGAGAGAACATTGTTGAAAATCTCTTTTTCACTGAACTGCGGTTGAATTAATGAGAAGACGGTCGAAATATTTTTGTTTAACGAGTAGTACTTTTTTCGTTGTATTGTAAACTTCCATAACTTTTCTAGTGTTGAGATAACATAACTCATATCTTTTTACTACCACGAGAAATTCATTCAAAAACCTTCATAATGGAATAACATTCATTAATTGGTTTAGCACGCATACTAGAAATGCATATATATATATATATATAAACCCATAACACCTGCGCACGGAAGTTTTTAAAAACTATTATGATGGATCTGATGATTGCGAATAAAATTTGCTTTGAATCCAGTTGCTCAATTGAATTAGAAATAATCGGATAATTGCGTATCATTCCAATTTGTAAATTACAATTGAATTGGGAAGTGGTTTGCTATTTTCATTACGGCAATCGTGAGAACTTTCTCCGCAAGAAAAAAAAAACCAGAGGGGAAGAAAAGATTCTGTTACATTGAAGAAATTCCAGACCTCAAAAACTGAATCGGAAAAGTAAAAAAGTAGTATTGAAAAAACCGAACTGATTCTAAGAAGAAAAAGAGTCTTGAAAATAGTTTTCTTCAAAAAATAAAAAGTTGTGAGAACTTTCAAAACGTGTTCGGAAGATTCACGTCCACCAATTTAACCGTTAACAATTCACCACTAGGAAAATTCATCGCTGGGAAAATTCACCGACGTCAGGTCGACATGAGTGAATGCAAGAGTGAATGAATGAAACGAGTTGGCAAATGAGTGAACGAGTGAGTGAATGAATAAGCGAAACCGGAACTGTCACTCAGTCAATCACTATGTAGCTCATTCTATCACTCACTCACTAGGTCTCTCATTATATCACTCATTCTTACTAGATCAGTGGTTCTCAACCTTGGCAAGCCCGTGGCCCGGTTTCGTTCATTTTTGTGAGTGGAAAGGCCCGGTCAAAGACAAGACCATTGGAAAATGAATGAGGAGAAATAAAACCGCCGATCACTCGCGGCCCGGTATGAATGATGTCAGGGCCCGGCGGTTGAGAAACACTGCACTACAAGACAGTGAAAAAAATTAACGTCAAAACTGGGCTTTTTGATTTCGAACAAATGTTCCAAAAATCGATCAGATTTTTTTTTTCAAAGTAAAAGAACTAAACAATCTGGGACGGCATAAAAAATAACTCTGACAAGATGATTGATTCGGATGAAAAAAAGCAGGCATTGATGATGACACCACTGCATAGACTTGAAGGAGATCTGCGAAGTTGAAAACCACCAGACTGGTATCAATTTTCTTTCATCTTTTCCAATATATGATAGGGCAGTTTTTTTTTTTTCTCTCTCTCTCTCTTTCTATTCCAGAATGTCTAGAAGCGAATATCTCGGAATGTAAACGCATAAAATTCATTCCAGCTGCAAACGGCTTGTCGATGTTATCGTGTGTTTGTACAGTCTGCCACTGAATCAGGCAACGTATAAACGGATACTCCCACGTAAACTGATAAAATCCTCTGGAACGAAATATTTCCCCCAAAGAGACAATGTTGAAGTTTCCCGCTTAATATCAATAACTTTTTTCCGTTTAATCTAATATCACCATTCACACGCGTCAACTGCAAATATATATTACGGTAAATGTGTGATGAATCAATTTAATACGGTAAAATGTGATTTTGCATAATCGCCGTGCACTTTGGTAAGTTTGATAAATTTCCCTAAATTTAGCAATTTTACCGACGATTATGAACCAAGTGCCCCGTTAATAAGTACGAAAACAATTATCACTTTTACCGGTGATTATGCATATCACCTAAGCGTAGCGCCATTAGTAAACATGATAAATCGTATTATATGATATATAATATTGGATAATTAATACATGTATTGTATCATTGTATCGGGGTACGATCGTAAAATTTGTAATCATTATATCGGGGTCCGACTATATTCATCACACATGCTGGACTCATTTCTTTTTCATATTTATCAAGTTCACCAATTACACTAGGGTATTATGCATAATCACAGATAAAGGCAATAAATTTCTTCAAGTATTGATAAATTTTACCAACGACACTTGGTAATTATCATAATCTCCGGTAAAAGTGATAATTTTTTTTAGTATTTATCAAATTTACCAACGACGCTTGGACATAAATACATATTTGCTGGCAAAAGTGATAAATTTATCAAACTTACCAAGACGATTGGTACGCATGCGTAATAAACGGTTGTTGTGTATAACAACCAATTTATCGCATTTACCGTAACTTATCTTAGACATTTTACAAACTATACAAACGGTGTGAAACGACTATTGAATTTTTCCCCGTATAATCGAATACCCCACGTAATCGGGTATTACGTGCTGGAATAATCGATATCTCCGTTCAAGCGGGGCCTACTGTATAAGGAAATTAATAAAACAAAAGCCTGTATTCTTATAGTCAAAAGAAAAAAAAAAGATACCGAGATAATCATTAAAACAAACGAAAGGTAGGGAGTAGTTTACGGTTCGTAAACAATAAAACTGGTCACTGGCGCCTCTTTTAATAGAAGAAAACGGAGGCACTCAAGGTCGGCTTGAAAATGACTCTCTGTTTGAAAACAACTCGTTAAAGCCACACGTGGCGCATCGGTATCCGAGAGTATCGGTGCGAAAAAAGTTGAGAGGTGGAGTGTGATGGCAGTTAATCGACAATCTTCATCGCTTTACAAAGTGGAGGCTGTGCAGTGGCCCTGAAAAAATGGACTATAGCAACAGCACGACATACACCACAGGTGGAATAATAATAATAATAATATACGAAAATAATGAAAAAAGAAAGATCGGGCAGGCAACAAGAGGCGTTAATCTCTATGAGGACAGTCAGGAGGTCAATCTACCTCCGTCCTTCTTCAGCACGAAGAGTAACAAGTTATAGGATTCAGTGAACATTAAAAGAAAGAAAAAAAGAATATACGTGTAAGACCAGACAGAGAGAGAGAATTTATTAGCAGAACGACGACATTGAAAGGATGATAATCTTTCCCCCCCCCCCCTTCCACCTTGACAGTCACTGGGATTTGATGAATGACCTGAAAGAGGCCCGAAAACGGCCACGCCCTCGTAACGCGTTCTGAACGCCAAAGGCAATATTACATGTAGTAGTAATGAAAAAAAGAAAAAAATATATATATATAGGCACTACAACAGAACGTTAGTGGAATTAATGAATGTGAACAAGGAAACATATTTTTCCAGAGAAGTCCCAACTCCCAACGCACCAATTCTTGCAATTTCCCATTTATTGTACTGCTGTTATTTCCAGTGAGAATTCAATACAATAGTATTCATTAAGGAAATGTGTCGTGTTGTCTATATTTTTTTGTACAGTCACTGTCTCAATTGATTTTTTTTTTCTTTATCCTTTTTTTTGTAAGTCTTATACCAAGTGTAATTTATATGGTGCTAATTAAATATCACAACGGCTGATGATGCTGTTAGTACCCGTTAGAGCCGTCGCAGGGAATTTTTCTCTAATAGGGTTGTCAATAAATGGAATGGCTTACCCCTGGAGGTAGTAAATTGTAACACAATTGACACGTTTAAAAATAAATACTATAAACATGTTGGGGTAAATCGAGAAGCTATCCATACTTAGAATAAGACAACCATAAGTATTCTTTATGGGCATTGTATAACATTTTATCATGTGTATATATTTATTATAATTTTTGATTGTGTTTTTAATTGGGTCGCGGTGTTTTTGAAATATATGACATCCATATTTGTTATGGGCATCTTTTTCTCAGCCACCTCGTTGGGCATTTTGCCTGTTGTGGCCTTGTATTTGTACTTGTATAATTGCTCTTGAGGGGGAGTGCCACAAAACATTTATTACAAAAATCTCATTCCCAAGTGCCCCGCGAACGCCAAGGAAATTAGGAATCAGTGATATAAATAAGAAGTTATTAGAGTAGTCCTTGGAAAAATTTTAGGGGGTTCCGTGGGCTCGGATGAGAAAAAAAATAGGTAACTTATGGTTTTTACATTATTCTATACCGAATATTATTCTGCTAAGATGTCTATGGCCTTCATTTTTTTCACAGATGGTGGGGGGGGGCGTCTTTAATTTTATTATCACAAAGGTTTCGTGGAATACCTATTGTTAAAGAATGTTTCTTCGTGGGTTACATTAACATATAAAAATAGTATTAACTATGTTTTAATAATAATTACTAATTATTGTAGTAATTTTTGAAAAACTCCTTTTTCAAATGCTCATTCTCAATGTGCAAAATATTTCTTTTTTCGAAATTTTATTATTTATGAGAAATCATTGTGTGAGCAAAAATGTCCCCCAGAAACTGACATGGCTTATTGTGTAAAGTGCCACGGCGTAAAGGGGAGTAAGTAAGACTACCCTTCCGAAAGCCATTGCTAGCAAGACTTCTCCTCCGAAAGCCATTGTAAAGTAGACCATGGCAAACGATAACTGAAACGCACACCTTCAACAAAATATAGGCGCATGTTAAATTATGAAAGTTAGACTCATACTGTTGTTACACTTCGCAGTTATATCATAAGAAAAGAGATTCTCCAAGCAATATCAAGTGCCGTACGCACAAGCATCCATTATAATTTTAGAGATAGATACTTCACTATTTCATCACCAACACAGCTGCTGGAGTTGCTGGTATCGTGACAACGAATGGAGTCCCGTAAAACTGTTATGAGGATACAACAACAACAACAAAATCTCCATTATCAATGTTTCATAGAGAAAATATCATGTATTTTCCGTTCCTTGATCCAGAATCGTTGCCACTGCAGAAACACGAAAAACTGTAGAATCCGTGTAAGTCTGCCAGATGGGAAAGAAAACTGAACAAAAGCGCACTCACAGTGTAGTATCACGCAAGTTTTCGATTCAGTAACTCACACATATAAAGACGCTTCTCGTGCTGAGCTTGATATTTATTACCCGTTGTAAGTACGACGGTTTTCTATGTTAACTGAGTTTTTTCCCAACTCGTGATAGACATGTGACAGATGGTGATCAATTGATGGAAACGTCAATCGAACTCACTCTACAAACTCATTGTTGACAACGTTGACGCTTAATGTTTCGGAATGGGTACTCATTGGAATGCTACAAACAAAAAGTATGTGACTCAATGGTTCTCACCCTAGAGTTATGGGTTATTCTAAGGGGGCTACGGGTGAAAATCAGATGAACGGGGGGAGACACAAGACAAGGGATGAAGGGGAGGGCATAGAGAGCTATGGAAAAATAAAGCTTTCAGGTGAAATATGGTGAGAAAAATTTGACTACTTCCATACACGATTAGATCTGGTACAATGATTTTCGAATGTAAGTGTGTAAATACATACCGGTGAACCCATGATGTTGAGACGGGTAAGCATAAAACCCATAGGAATCTAACTGAACTCTGGCCAGGGTAGGCGTGGACCCAGGTTGAGTAATTTTATAGGTTCTTTGGATTGTCCTGTATTTCACACACACTCACCTATTTTTCTCCTTGTAATCCGGCTCTTGGGAGGGTGATCACCCACCATTTAAATACGTGCCTAGCCCAGGGTTCCAGATCTTACACATAAAATTTTTGCTCGTTGTAAATTTTGTTTTGATTAAATTCAATTCGATAAGTAGAAAGGGTCTCGCTCTTGAATAAGGGTTAGCGCTCTGGATAAGACCAGGGGGTCACGAGAAAAAAATATCGTCCAATGGGGGCATGGGCTGAAAAAAGGTAGAGAAACACTGGTGTAAATGAACATACAATGTACAGCAATAAATACTGCATCGAACGCCGTTAACGGCACAGTGGTGGTCCGTTTTGGTCGCAATGGCAATTTTTTTGTTGGCAAGATTTGATTTGGGAGTAGTAATCACAGGTTACTTAACCTACTGGTTGGCGATGATTGATGACTTGGCCCTAATCGACCATTCCTTGTACGATGTGACGTTTCTGGAAAGGGGAAAAATTCCTACAATTTTACTTTAATGAATGAAAAATCCCTATATGCTGTTTTTCAAAAATCCCTTTTATAATTACTTTCGTTCGGAGTTTAGATCCACGCGAAAATCTCCTAAATTCTCATTCTCCAAATTTGATGACTACGAGATGACATTCTGGACTCTCATCGTGAGGATCCAGTTTCGAACCCTGTTGACTGCACAGTTGTGGTCGGCTGAAGTTTATCTACTGTGGTTTTCCAACTTCAAGACACGAATGTGAGCCGGTCTCTCGTTTGAAAAAGTCTCTCCGCTGAGAATAGGCGGACCTACTACAAGATACATCAAAATTCATGCATTTACCATCTTCATCCAAAATATGGAACACAGGTGGCAGCACCAGCAATAAAACGCAAAAAAAAACCAAAAAAAAAAAAACACGACTCTAACAACATAAATGCGTTATGAACCACGCATACATTCCGGCATCCACCGCGATTCATAATATATTCAGCAAAAGACTGTATAGTGTACGAGGTGCATGTATTGTACAGCAAAGTAGTAGTAGTAGTAGTGAATACTGCAACTACAACATTTTTTTTTTCTCACGGTTGAAATATCGTGGAAAGAAAAGTCATCTCTATTCGAGAGACAGGAAGTCTTTGATTTAATAAAGAGTCATACATAATAAATGGTTCCCCAGGAAAAGACGAAGGACTGCCGGGCTTAGATCAAGAGCAGCGAAGTCGCTGGAAAGTGTTGCAGTCGCGTACGCGGCGATGACATTTCCACATGCAGCAGCTCCTTCCTGCAGGCCGAGGCTGCGACACATTCGCAGAAAAAAAAAATTGCGTCTAAAGAGTCTTCGTGGCGCCCGACCAATAAATAACAATTAATAAACGACCTCCTCGCTTCTCTTTTTATTATTATTTTCTTTTTATCATTTCATTATTCGCAACGTTGGCAACACATATTCTTATCCTGTCATACAGTGGCAGCTTGCTCCCACATATGCACCAGAGCAGACATTTTAAAAGAAAATGAATATACATATTCACCATGAACTGAAAGATGGATGTATATGATGTAATGATGGTAAATATACGGTCTAGAAACGGGAGGTAGGGATGGATGAGAAGATATTTTTTGAAGGGGATTGGGTGAGAAAAACATTTTCCACTTTGTTATACGTTATGACAACGTTGAGTCATGGAGTTCAGTAAATTAAGTGAAGGCAAAGTCTGTATCTCTAAAGCATGCATCACACTCCTTCCTTGTTAATGCATCAAAAGAATATTTCCATGTAATACGAAGCAAGATCAATCTTGTGGAGCTTGCGTCAAAAATGAATCACGTTAATGAATAAGTAAAACTCAATGTAATCCCATTAAATTCGTGAATAGTTTAAAAATTCATAAAAGATTGAAGAAATTGGTGTATTTAAATGCAGTGGCAGGATACAATGGATGATCCTCTCCAGCATGACCCAAACAACACGGGTAAAGTGCTAATATCCACGAAGGCACACAGAGCCCGGACCTTGTCTGGTCCGACAGATACAATTGATGAAAATTCGTAATTGATAAAAATAATTTCAGACAGAATGAAAATTCTAAACATAATTTCAGAACAATTGAGAGAAATAATTTGGAGAAATATTGAGAGAAATAATTTGGGGAAATATTGAGAAAAATAGTTTGAAGAAATATTGAGAGAAATAGTTTAGGGAAATATTGCGAGAAATATATGTGTATTCTCCCCCCCCCCCCCAGAACTTCTGAAACAAACAATATCAGAATCATTTAAAGTAAGTTAATTACAGAATAAACAAGAGAAGAAGAAAAAATTCCGGAATTGGTGAAAGAATGGATTTCAGAATAAATAAATATCTTAATTATGACTCAAATATTCGGGGCTCTGGTTTTTATTCGGGGCCATATGTGTCCGCAGAATTTTCTCACGCGGGGAGGGGGGTTTCAATTTTTTTTTCTTCTGGGGGGGGGGAATGAGTTTTTTCCTGAAAAATAACACTATAATCTCGGCTTGGGGTGAGGGGTGGCTTGCATACGCCAATGCTCGGGACCATGCTCGACCAATCTAGTACATATACCAAGTCTTTGTAGATCTGGAGTCCATCTTACAAGTCTAAATACCTCAGTATCACTTGCTGTGTTATCCCGCGGGAGTCACTGAAGGTTCATTTTTGGCCCGCAATGTCTAGAAACGTTGAAAAAAATTCCCTGTAATACAGTTTATAATCGTCATAGGTAAGTTACGTCTGAAGATTTTTGTTCGATTGCTGCTTATGTGTGTGTGTGTGCAACATTGTAGGAATGAAATATCGGAGATAACTGTGTAGATGTCCATCTGGTACAGCGTAAGCACAGGGTGTCCCATAAATTCGTAAACAGCTTGAAAATTCATAAAAATTGAAGGAATTGGTATATTCGATTGCGATTTTTTCGAAAAAGTTGTTCACGCGAAATGGGATCTTTATTGGTACGGAAAAAAAAATAGTTCAGGTTTTTGTCGGTAAAAGACACTGAGCGAAAAAAAAAACCTGGAAATATGCACACAAATCAGAGTACTATAAATTGCAGGGTATACGATTAACGGCTCTTTTCTGAATTTTCCTGCTACTTGCGCTTAAATAAGGTTGTTTTCATAGTGATGTTGACATTGGTGGAGAAAACAATATTGGTGAAGTTGTTTTACCTCAGTCACGAATCGCCGGCTCAAGCTTTACGACACTTTCGGACACTGAAGGGACTAAAAAGTTCAGGTCCAATCAACTTACTGGACTTCTCTGCAGCGAGCACTCTCTATCCACAAAAATTTGAACTTTTTTTTTCCTATACCAAAAATAATTTCCTTCGTGAGAATAACTTTTTCGCTTTGACTGCATTCAAATATACGAATTCCTTCAATTTCTATGAACAAACACGATTGCAAGAAAAAATACGATTGCAAAAAATTTTGTTAATGAAATGCTTTGTTATTTTCACAGTGCATTTAACTAGTAATGTTGCAGATTATGGACCAAAATTTAAAGGATTGCATGATATGCTCATAAGTTACATCAAAATATGTTTATGTAAGTGTGAATTTTTCGAAATTTCATCCTACATTTTTGTCTATAAAACACTGTAATTCAAAAAATATGTGTGATAGACCTTAGATTTTGGTTCGTAACCTCAACAATTTATAGTAAAATAGCACATTGAAATTTCGTAAAGATGCAATGAATCAATTTTTACAAATCATGTCACAAACTCAAGTAAAATGTCAAAAATAGCATTCTTCATATAACACTTTCTTTATTCGCGTATAACTTGTATGTAAAAACGCAACACTAAAGTGAACGTAACTTTGATTCTAAGCGTCAAATAAACAAAACAAGGCCTGTTTTGGAATCGCAACAAATAGGACTTTTATAAAAAAAAATGAAAAACTATATTTTCTTCCCAAATGACGTTTTCAACGTAGTCGGATACCTTAATAGAGAATATATTGAAGCATATGACTCAAAAAATTGATCAGAAGAATAAAAAAAAGCAGCGCAGATGTTTTTTGAAAAGAATAACGTAGATGTTATAAATAATGCTGATACAAGTAGGAAAAACGACTATACCGATTAAAATTTACAAAAAAAAAAGTATTTCAAATGCACTTGGAAAATGATTGCAGTGAAATGCTGATGCAAGTAACTATAAATTAGTGACACATGCGCAAACAAAAACTGATGATAAATGATGATGATGCAAGTAAGATACTACGGCAATGTCTACGTGATTTGAAGGTTATTTATTGAAAAAAAAGAAAAACAAAGAAGTTGAAATCCAGTCTATTTCTGACAATAACAGCATGTGAGGACATTAAATATAACGAAGCAATGAAAATCAAAATGTTCGTTACAAAAACTACAGTAATTCATTAGCACACACACACAGCAGTAGCTTTTTTTACTGAAAACCAAAAGTAGAAGAAGAAAAAAAAGGAAAGTTATCCAAATAAACAAACATTTTGCTGATGCTGCGACACACAAATGTGAATCAAACAAGCATTACGAATTTTGCGGAAGAGGAGAATCAGAAAATCACAGACCATAGAGATAGATGGTTGTAAATCACTTCGGAATTCATGCAACCAACGTTCGCTATAAGTGAACCAATGCTCCAGGTTTACAGAAATTTAGTTCCCTTCCCCCCCCCCCCCCAACACTTCACCCTTAGCACGTGTCATCCCCGAAACATTTCGCCTGCCCTGACCGAGTGAGTGACCCTACGAGTGATCAAATGAGTTTAAGCATTTACTCGATGATATTTCGTCTGCCCCGGCCGTATGACTGACCAAGTACATGACCATATGAGTGACTAAATGACTGTATGAGTTACCAAGTAAGTGACTCTATGAGTGACCAAGTACATGACCATATGAGTGACCAAGTACATGACCATATGAGTGACCAAGTACATGACCATATGAGTGACCAAGTAAGTGACTGTATGAGTGACCAAGTAAGTGACTGTATGAGTGACCAAGTAAGTGACTGTATGAGTGACCAAGTAAGTGACTCTATTAGTGACCAAGTGAGCGACTAAGTGAGTTGCACATTCATCCCCGGATATTTCCCATCCGACATTTCTCCTCCTTTTGTAAATATGCGAGTTTTGTCACTCACTCTCTCATTATCATGGTCATTCACTCAACCACACCATCACTTCACATACTTATACGATCAATCACTTGTTCATTCATCCGGTCACTCACTTGGTCATTTGTACGGTTACTCACTCATTCATAGTCCCATACAGTCAATCGCACACTCACTTGGTCACTCATACGGTCACTCACCAACTTATATCGTCACTCACACAGTCAGTCACTCATACGGTCAGGGCATGCGAAATTTCCGGAGCGAAATGTCGGAGGTGAACTTCGCAGATCCCATGCTCCAACCACGTTAAGATGGCTTCTCCTCATCATCTGTCTGCGGGAGGCAAAACACCCCCTCTATTCACCAGGGAAGTATCAGATATGCCTACAACCGGGTCGCGTTAGGTTACATCAATGGCCACTTACGTACACATTATGTGCTTGTATAATACGTATAAGCAATATCCTCACACGATCTTGATGAAAATGTAAACCGAGAAGAATGGAGGGAGGAAGGAAAACCGATATTTATATACGTACAACCAACAAACTGCTGCGTAGGACGCGTGCAGCACTCACTCTTGACGGACGGACGGACGGGCGCGAAGAAATCACACACACGTGTTGTTTTCTAGTTATCTTAGCACGGCAAAAAAGCGTTCGGACGGATATGGTAACCAACCTCGGCCTTGAAATGTATAACGTTCTTTTTTTTATATATATATATACATATTCATTTATCACGTGTCATTAGTGTTTTTCTTCCCTCTCTTGCCTGTCCAAATTGAGGCATCCTAGTAGCTCTCGAATACGCAGCATAAAAATTCACGCGCTTCCTTGTCTGGTGGACTTCGATGTGGACAAAGTTAAATGCAGACTCAAGAGTATTGAGTATCGGGCCCGCTAATATCGAACCCGCTTTTAGCGAGAGTCTGGAGCAAATTAATGCATTTTTGTTTGGTGCAATGCTAACAGTATGGCGGTTCTTGTTGCTTTTCGTGAGCAGTTTTTTTATGGTATGTCGCTCAGTTTTAACCCTTTTTACGATCACGGACGAAATATTCCGTCCAAAAAACCAGTGGAGTAAATTCAATATCTAGTTCTCTGTGATTTCTTTCCGCTCTCCTCACCATCGCGAAGCATCATTGTAACCAAATGAAACAGAATGGATTTTTTTTCCTTCCCCGTCCTGTCTAAACTTTTGTTAGTGATCTTCCCCCCCCCCCCCTCATATGTGACGTATCTTTCTACTGCATATGTGTAGGAGCGAAAGAGAACAACACACAGTGTGATGCAATGCCGCCCTTAAAAGTCCCGGGCCCGGTGCGAAAATAACTGCGGGTCCTGGGACGTCGTTTCGAGAGAGGGGGAATTTTGCATTCAAAAATTCATACATTACTACATTATGCTGAAAAATATCCATACAAAAATATAAGCACACAATTTAAATGTAAATTAACGCAAATTAATGAATCCAAGAAATTTCGAATTGGTGAAAATTCGGAATAGAAAATTTTAAACTAAAGAAATAAATAATTTAAAAACCAATGAAAATTATATGTATAGGACCTAATGAAAAAAAATAATCTCAAAAACTAATGAAAGTTTATGATTGACGAATTATAAAAATGAGAAAAATAATTGAAAGAAAATATATATATCAGCACCTGTGAAAATTCAAAATTAGTGAAAGAAATAATTCCAGAATCAATAAAAATGCAGGCCTAACCAAACAAATAATTCCAGAGTTAATGAAAATTGAGAATTAATGAAGAAAGAACTCCAGGATTAATGAAAGAAAGAATAGCAAGAATTCCAGGATTAATGAAAGAAAGAATAGCAAGAATTCCAGGATTAATGAAAGAAAGAACAGCAAGAATTCCAGGATTAATGAAAGAAAGAACAGCAAGAATTCCAGGATTAATGAAACAATAGCAAGAATTCCAGGATTAATGAAAGAAAAAATAGCAAGAATTCCAGGATTAATGAAAGAAAGAATGGCAAGAACTCCAGGATTAATGAAAGAAAGAATAGCAAGAATTCCAGGATTAATGAAAGAAAAAATAGCAAGAATTCCAGGATTAATACAAGAAAAAATTCTTTAAGAATTGATGAAAATTCAGGATTAACGAAAGAAATAATTTGAGAATTGAAGAAAACATTCACAATAATTTAAAGCTCTTTGTTCTGGGCTCTGGGTCCCCTTGGCCCACAACGAAGAACAAAAATGCATTTATTCGTTCTGAGCGGTGGAGTCCCCTTTCGAGAGACAAATAAGTTTCTGGAACATACATTTTTCAGTTTCTTAGTTGAAGCCGCAGACATCTTGCTTTTCTTACGAAAAAAAATTTCAATTGATTTTTTTTTCACCATGAATGCAAGGGCCCCTCAAAGCAAGGGGCCCGTTGCGACTGGAACTGTCGCACACCCCTAAGGGATGCTCTGGTTTCCCTCCTCTTTCTTTTTCCAATGTCCGGTCAGGTTAGAACAAGGTTACCAGATTTATTACCGATATGTCAAATGGAAATCATCCCGATTTGTTGCCAAAAGTCTGTACGTGAGTGGTTAACGATGAACTAGATGAGGAAACTTGAAAAAAAAAAAAAAAACCACAAAAATGAGAGAAAATGAAAAGTAAATTCAAGGAGAACAACGAAACTGTTTGAGATTCTTCTGCTCTCATAATAATGGAGATAATGCAATTTATGAGGGATGACTGTCAATCAAATGACGGTTCGTAAAAAAAAAAAAAGGTTTATCGCCTCATTAGGTTTGTTATACTGTTATATGCAAGAACAGCGCAACAATCCATCTGGAAAGAATGAGCATGGCCCCCCACAAGGATGAGGCCGACAGAGATCTTGCACTGGGGGCCGGAACAATTACCCCCATCATGGTTTTTTTTCATGCTATAAATTCACTATAGAAGGATTCGTGAAAAGTATGGTTTGGGACACGCCAAAGATCCCAGCCTAGGGGCTCTGATTCAGGATGTGGGGACCCATGGGAATGATTATGGAAAATGAAGATAAGAAACTGACCAATCAGAACCAGTGTTCACCAATGCTGCTCATGAGTGGTGTGGTGGTAAGATGCCGTCACGGTCCCAGGTTCAAACCAGGGGAGACTATAGGTAAGATATTTTCCCTAACGAGCTTGAGGCGACCACCGACAAATGGCGCCTTCATTCCCAACCTATCTAATGGCAGTGGTAGCGAATTTCAATATAGCGATATCGCCAGAGTTGGTGTTTGGTGAAGTAGAGTTTGCCAATACGCATATAAATGCGTGATTCATGATTCATGATCAACATTCAGTTTTACTCTTCCAAATTTCATTGAAAAGTTATAATACTCCTTCAAAATTTAAAAAAAATTTCTTTAACCCTTACATTGGAGAAATCCCGAGATATCTAGTCAAATTTGATCTGCATTACTTCTGTCATCCAGAAGTATCTCGGGTTCGGCACCGCGAGCCCAAATAAGTGTTGGAGTTGTTTTTGCAAACAAACATGCTTTCCACCCCCCCCCCCCACCACCAATCGATCAACTGTCAGTGGGCGGCGTTCATACTTAGATAACAGAAGGAGCATGAAAGAAAGAAAGACTGTGCGTGGTCCCCCCCCCTTCTTTTTCAGCACAGTAAAGAAGTATACACTCTCTCACAGTATAAAATAATACATAAATATTTTTTCCCCCAAAAAAAGTATTTCTCTTCCTAGGAAGCCACACACTTAGTGGTAAGTGTCTTCATATTATAGTGCGGGAAATAAAAAAGCGATGGGGCGGAGTCAATTTTCTTCGTTTCTTGCTGGAGAGATCATTTATCTGCTCGCGATCGGAAAAAAAAAATTCTTGAAAATAGGTGGCGATTCGTAGAAGCTTTAGTGATCCAATGTTGCAGTTATAATGCGAATCTGTAAAATTTTAAAAGCCGCTCATAGAGTTAATAGAGTTATTTCTTAATGATAAAAAGTACCCCCCTCTGCTTACAAAAATACAGATTAAAATTTGAAGAGGAGTGAAATTACTCCTGAAAATTACATTTTTGGATGACACTGATCATAACTGTAAAAACTATCTAATACACAGCCTTTACTCAACTTCCAGAACAGACTCCATGTAGGATCATCAGTGGAATTTTTTCTTTCTCGTTTGTTGTATACTTTATTTTTTGAAGAGAAAATGCCCGAAAGCAAAGTTTCTACCATCATATTAATCATCAAGTTGCTAAAACAGGTGCAAAAAAAAAAAATTTTATGTTCGAATACCGATATAATCTCATATACAGGGTGCATAGTAAAGTCCCTTTATCCTGAAATAACTCGCGAACCGTCGATATTATAAAAACATGCTTCCTGTTGGAAAAAGTATCCAAATAACGTGTAGACCTCAGATACGCCATTCATATTTCAAGGGGCTGTGTAGTTAGTAAAATAAAAATAATAAACTTTTTTATTTTGTCACCCTTCCCTAAAAACCCAATTAGAAAGTTGCTGCCCTTTTCTTCCTGAGCCCAAAAAAAAAAAAGGTTTTTAAGTGCAATATCAACTTAGATATTTCTATTCGAAAATCACTAAAAATAAAGGAAAGAACTGCATTAACCAACGGACAAGCTCATTATACGATTCATATGCAGTTCTTTCCCTCATTTTCAGTGATTTTCGGAATTCGAATACCTCAGCAAAAAGTAACATAAAATCATGGACATTTTTTTTTTGTTGAACTCGGGAAGAGACAAGGCAACAACTTTCTCTAATTAGATTTTTTAGTGCAGGGTCACACCAAATAGAAAGTTAATTTTCTAATTTAACAACTATACAACGCCTTGCAACATGAATAATGTATCTGAGGTCTACATGCTATTTTGATACTTTTTCCAATTTGAAGTATGCTTCTAGGATCAACGGTTCGTGAGTTATTCCAGGATAAAGGTACCCTTCCTATGCATCCTGCATACTCACTATAAGCACTTAATTTCCGGAATTTCATTTTCATTTTTACTTGGAAAACGGATTTAGCAAAATGGCCGGATTTAAATCCGGATTATTAGTGGCCTTTTCGCTGAAAGTGAGCTTCTGCGTTACAAGTAGATCCGACTGTATACGACCAATCTAATGACAATTATTTCTACGTACAATAATTTAATCACTAGGTCCATTTAAATTAACGGAATTCATTGTGAACAATTTTCTCACCAAAAAACTGCTATTAAAACTGGTGTTATTCAAAATGTTTTGGGGGAGAGATCTCTTTTTATGTATAACTGAAATCGCCGCTCTCTATAAACGCACTTCCTTCAGAATATTTATTGGAAGAAGGCCATCTAATTAAGGAACGTTCCGCATTTCTGAACACAAACTCGTCAAGCAACCTTCCGTAATATACAGTATGAACAAAGCACAGACATACACCGCATGCGTAAAAAACGTTTAAATTTTTATCACAATCTTTTATTTAATCATTTTACATTACCACTTTTTTTTAATATCCTTAACAGTCTGAAACTGGAGTTAAAACAGACATGTTATTATATGATGAAGCCATGGAGGTGTGACCATGCATTATTATTATTATTATTACGAACATACTTCTAAAGGTATCCTGCTGCGAGTCCTTCGACGGATGTTTATAATGACGAAGGATCAGGAGGTCATTCTTAAATTTAAGAAAAGATATTACGGAGCGGAACTGGTTTTTATAAGCTCATTAGCATAACTAGTATAAATGTGACCTAGAGTATTAATTAACGGCGTTGATAATTCACTGCGACACGCGCACAAGATATGCGCCGTGGTAGTCGTCCATTTTATAGCCCACGGACGTAAAAATGCGATTTTACTTTCGATGTAATTAAGAGTAATTTCTCATGACTGGATGAGGGTCATTTCGATCACATTATAACGCATTTAGTGCTATCACATTTTATAGGACACTGGGCATAGATAGCATTTCAGATGCTGTCTATGTTAGCAAAATTACCATCGAATAAGAAGGCTATATTCATGTATCAGAGCTTTCGGTGTTAATACTTTCCGGAACTACTTTAAATATTTATGTATTTTATTTATCCCCCTTTACAATGTTTCTTTTTTATTGTTGAAAAATTACAGTTTTTAGAGAAAATATATTTTTTCTTGATTTATATATACGGGGTGATTATAAAAAAAACTATCCCGACATATGGGCCCCTAACTATCATACCATTCACAGAAACTGAATGAAATTTTGGCATAAGGTATTTTGAGGTATGCGCTCAAGAATGATATGGAAAACAACAGTGTCACTCTAACAGTTACAGTTACAGTGAGAAAATTTCGAAAATATCAAATGGCAACACCAAATTTTTTGTATTGGAATGTGATCTCCATACTGAAAAACACTAAATAGCGTTAGAATGGCACCTGTAGCACGAAAATCCCCGGAGCTAGGCAAGGAAAAAGTAAAAAGGACTTTGCCGTGCACCAGAGCATTAATGTTCGTTTCATTCGTCACACCGTTTCTTCGGCTGAGATCCCAGCCTGATTAGTCCTCCAAAAGGTCATGTGGAAAATTTGTGAAACACAATAAAATGCTTTATTTTATGCTGCTTCTCTGTCCTTATTGGTTGTCCTCACTTTTAGCCTATCTACCGCCGGTGATTTTCATGCTACAGTTGCCGTTTGAACTCTATTTAGGGTTTTTCACAATGGAGATCACATTCCGATACAAAAAACTCGGTGTTGCCATTTGATATTTTCGAAATTTTCTCACTGTAACCGTAACTGTTAGAGTGACACTGTTGTTTTCCATGTCATTGTTGAGCGCATACATCGAAATACCTTATGCCAAAATTTCATTCAGTTTCTGTGAATGGTATGATAGTTAGGGGCCCATATGTCGGGATAGTTTTTTTATAATCGCCCTGTATATATATATCAGGAGATATTTAATAATAAATTACCGTAAAAAATAATACGATAAAAAAACAATTTTTTCATGAAGTATTTATATAATTATATTTTGATTCGTAATTTTTGTATTAGGAATTTATTAGTCCAATATTAATGTTCGGTTATTGACTATTTATTTTCCCTTTAATATTCTTATTAGAGGATTCGTTTTTTTTAACGTATCTTGGAAAACTTCAGTCAGTGTTATAATCATTATAGCCCTGATATCAAGGTAAACCGAAGAATATAAATTATTATTGTTGAAAAATAGATAGAAAAAGTCATCGTTGCTAAGAGCATTTTATAAAAGTATGTGGGAAAAGTCCTCATTACCCAGAGCATTATTGAAAAATGTTTTAAAAGTCAGTTTTGCCTAGAGCACAACTGAAACATATGGAAGAAAGCGTTGCTGAGAACATTGTTGAAAATTATGGAGAAAAAGTTGTCGTTCCCTAAAACATTGTTGAAAAATATTTAAAGAAAATTCATTGTTGCCTAGACTATTTTTGAAAAAATTGTTGGGAAAAGTAAATATTGCCTAAAGCATTGTTCAAAAATAGGTAGAAAAAGTGTTTTTTTTTTTTTGGTGAGTTTATTGGACAGAACACAAAACAAAATACATAAGACAGATAACAAGAAAAAAATTCACAAAAATAAACAAAAATTGACATGCACATACATCCACTTTGTGACCTTCAAGGGACTTGTTCAAGAGCAGAGAACTTCTGGTCTCGTTGCCCAGAGCATTGTTGAAAACATGAAAAATTATCGTTACCTGGAGAATTTGTAAAAAAAAAACTATTGGGAGAAGTAATTGCTGCCAAGAGCGTTGCTGAGGAACAAGTACAAAAAGTCATCGTTGCCTACAATATTGTTGAAAAATAAGTAGAAAAGTAATATTTTTCCCTAGAACATTGTTAAAAAAATATGTAGAAAAGTAATCTTTTTCCCTAGAACATTGTTAAAAAAATATGTAGGAAAAGACATTGTTACCTAGAGCATTGTTTAAAATCATTATTGGGAAAAGTAATTGTTACTGTGCATATCGTTCTCTAGAATAATATATTGTGAAATATATTCTTTCTTATGGCTGTGATGGAAAGGATATAAAGCGCGATATGCAACAAGAGATTTTTATATAGCACATCATTTCTTTTTTTTTATACCTTCTATTCCTTCGTACCTTCTATTTTCAAAACATGTTTTTAGTTCGATAACCGGGGATAAGTTAAGAAATCGAATGAAAGTGGATGGAAAAGCAAAAAATACGAATCCTGGTTTTTTATTTTCGATTTATTTTTCAGTAAGGTTTCAGAGAAAACTGGTAGTCTTTGGAATGCGTCCAACAAAAGTATTCACGGGCTTCAGAGTTGAAAGAAGATGCCGGAGTGTTGTAAGAATAGTTTGAAAGCGTTAAGGAGAGAGGAATCTTTTTCTCATATTCTTTAAAAACTGAAAAAATTTTTCCCCATTGTATAGGATTATTTCGAAGATGCGAAACTTCCCACAAATTAGACGGAAGGATTTCCAGGCTGTGCCGTCGGTTTCACACAATCGGTTTCTTCAACATAAATAAATAATAGAAGAATTACAAATATTTCTTAATGTATAGCTGGTTATAGAAATTTCATAAAGGCTTTTGTAATCATTTCAGGGCCGCTTTTACCAGACGAAGGGCCCGGTGCAAAAGTAATAACGTGGCCAGAGGCGTCTTCATAATTTCGGTGCTCCTTAGCACCGTCTTTATATATTCTGAGGGAGAGACGAATCAAAAATTCAGAAAATGAAAGAAACAATTCCATCACTCATGAAAATTCAGAAAATGAAAGAAACAATTCCATCACTCATGAAAATTCAGAAAATGAAAGAAACAATTCCATCACTCATGAAAATTCAGAAAATGAAAGAAACAATTCCATCACTCATGAAAATTCAGAAAATGAAAGAAACAATTCCATCACTCATGAAAATTCAGAGTAAATGAAATAATTTTCAGAATTGATGAAAATTCTGAATAAATGAAAGAAATAATTTCATTATATATCTATAATAATGTAGAACAAATGAAAAAATTCAGAACTGATGACACTTCAGAATAAATGAAAGAAATGATTCCATCGCCCGTGAAAGTTCAGAATAAATGAAATAATTTCAGAATTGGTGAAAGTTCAGAATAAAAGAAATAATTTCAGAATTGGTGAAAGTTCAGAATAAATTAAATAATTTCAGAATTGGTGAAAGTTCAGAATAAATGAAATAATTTCAGAATTGGTGAAAGTTCAGAATAAATGAAATAATTTCAGAATTGGTGAAAGTTCAGAATAAATGAAATAATTTCAGAATTGGTGAAAGTTCAGAATAAATGAAAGAAATAGTTTGAATTATTTAAATAATTCACAATTTTTCAGAATTGCTGAATGTTCTCAATTGTAGACCTGTGATGAAAAATCAGAACTCCAAGATTAATGAAAGTTTAGAATTTATACATAAAGATAAACAATTCCAGAACTGATGTAAATTCTCAATTCCAGAAATTGAGAACTTTAAAAAAACGATTCCCACGGAATTTATGAAAGAAATACTTCCATTCTTTCCAGGTAATAATTCAGAATTACAGAATTGATTAAAATTCATAAATTCAGAATTTATGAAAGAAATTAGCGTTACCGCAAGTGCGGAGAGGGACCCCCAAGCGACCGCACCTGCCGCACACCCCCCCCCCCCCCCAATTGCGGCTCTAAATCATTTGGATCAAAACTTCATGTATATTCTGCTTATTCTTTAATCAAATAGTTGAAAAAATTACTATTATTGTTAATAGTGAATTTCTAAATATAACTGGATCTTTTCTTTTCATGGAAGAAGTTCAAAGCGCATGCTCCATCTAATTTATCGACGAATGCCACTACTGCTCTAGACGCCACATGAAGCAGCTGTGAAAACATTCAAGCATGAAAGCTGCAAAACACAGACAAGTACCACGTGTGGTTTTTATTATCATTATTATTATAAGCGTAGCGGTGGTATCTTAAAGGAAAAGATAGTCACTACAGCAGAGGTGTGGCAGACCACATATCCTGTATATATAAACAAAAACGCACGAGGTGAAAAATAGGCAGTCACGAAACATTAGTCTAAAAAAAAACAACAATGTCGTTATTTTACAATGAAGCTGGTTGCGTTCTTTTTTATACATTTTCACCCACGTCCTCATCATTGGGAATATTATATCGTACAGAATACACTCCCCCCCCCCCTTCAAGAGAAAGAATTTTTTTTGTAATGTATTATACATCGTAAGCATTTGCAATGCAATAGTGTAGTTGTGTACTTATATTTTTTATGAAATAATGAAAACACAAATACTACTGTTGAACAGTTCAAAAAAAATTATGATCAGTTGAATCGCAACACAGGAGAATTACTCATAGCATAACCATTTTGTAAACACGGGGAATTGTTAGTTTAATACCCAAAGGAAAATTATCAGTTGTATAACCAAAAAATTAGTCGTACAATTGAAGCAGAAAATCATCAGTTGTGTAGTCAAAATATTAGTGGTACAAATGAAGGGGACATTCGTCAGTTGTTGTCTGTAACTGACATTCGTCAGTTTACCATTGTGTAGTCAAAAAATTTATCGTACAACTAAAGGAGAATTGTCAGTTGTGAAGTCAAAAAAACTAACTAATGGTACAACTTAAGGAGATTCATCAGTTGTGTAGTCAAAAAAAAAAAAAGTTATACAACTAAAAAGAAAATAATCAGTCGTGTAGCCAAAAATTTGTCATACAACCAAAGGAGAATTATTAATTATGTAACCATTGTAAAGGTAAAAAAATTTGTCGTAAGTGATGGAGAATCATCAGTTGGGTAACCATTGTGTAGCAAAAAAATTAATCATACAATTACAGGAGAATCATCAGTTGTGTAAATAAAAAATGAGTCGTAGGAGAGTGAACTGTAGGAGAGTCACCCATTGTTTACCAAAGGACAATCATCAGTTGTTTACCCAAAAAAAACAGTAGTGGTTATGCAGTTGTGTAACCATTGTATAATCAAGGGGAATTATTATTTGCATAATCAAAGGAGGATTATTATTTATAAAACTATTAATAAATGACTATGGTTCAAAATTCGTCTATAATGATCTGAATCTGAGACGATAATCCGCTAAATTTAGAAATGATTCTTCTCACTGATCCATGAAACGAACCTCTCATTGTACATTTCAGAAACAACATTGCCCACATCAAACATGACCTTGGCAGAAGCTAATAGAAGATAACTTTTTGACCTCCAAAAATGATAACGCGGGTGCTATAACTCTCACTGCACTGACTTCTCAGCAAATGTATTTTGATCAAGGTTACAGTAATAAAAAATAATAATAAGATTCAGGGGAAAAAAGTGAGAAGACAAGAATCATGGTTTTTCTTTCCTTTTTTTTTCTTGTTCTCGTCAAAAGGACAAGGCCAAATTGGGCAAAGACATCTTAAAAGTAACTAGACTAAATGTTTCACATCCGTTTTCTACAGCTGTCATTCTTCAGGAATATGTCCGACGCATCAACCCCAAACATGATACAAAAAAAAAAAATTACACTTAGGATCAATGCCCTCGCGTGCGCACATCTAAAGTGAAGAAGATAGAAAAAAACAGTACAATTATGGAAATACACAATATTAAGATTGACGATGGCGGTGATCACTTCTGCCTCGGTACGACCGCCTTTTTACAAGAAAAGGGTTGGAAGAACATAAGAGAAGGCATTTTCAAGGAAAGTTTTACGAAATGGATGATGCCTTGAAGTATAATGTTTTCTTTTGCTTTTTTCCTTTCATTTTGACCTTTGGATCACATTCTCACAGACACCCACACTGAATGGTACCAGACAGAAATACACACATATATACTATCTAGCCTTGGAAGATGGGGGAAAATTTTTTCTCTCTCTCGCTCTCTCTCTCTAAGTGTGAGCCAGACAAAGTTTTTCTTTTTTTTAATGGTAGAACAAAGCTCTCTCTCTCTAACGCTATCTCTTGGGAAATTCTACGTTTTAGGATGAAATTGAAGTCACAAGATGAGCATTGAAAGATATCTCTCTCTATCATTCAAGTTCATTTTAAAAAAAAACGAAAAAGAAAAAATGAGAAAGTTTCTTATAACTTCTGAGAACTTTTCCTATGTTCCTGAGAGATTTCTAAAATTATGACTGCACGTAAACTTATTGAAAGAAAACTTTTGGGGGTGAATGTAACATGGAAAGAAAGACACAAACGTAACAAAATTTTTTTCTTTCCTGGTGAGTGTAGGTAAGTGACTGTCCGCATCAGTACCATATACACAGCGTCTTTTTTTATTTATTTAATTTTTTTATTTATTATTTATTTAATTTTTTAATTTATTTATTTAATTTTTTTATTTATTATTCATTTAATTTTTTTATTTGTTATTTATTTAATTTTTTTATTTATTATTCATTTAATTTTTTTATTTGTTATTTATTTAATTTTTTTATTTATTATTTATTTAATATGTTGTTATTTATTTTTGATTTCATTCATTTTTTTCTCTCATTTCATTTTTTTTTCTCTCATTTCATTTTTTTTTCACATACATTTCATTTATTTTTTTTTTCACATACATTTCATTTATTTTTTTTTTCACATACATTTCATTTATTTTTTTTTTCATTTCATTTGTTACTTTTCTATGTTTTTTTTTTCATTTTCTGTTTGTTTTTTTTTTTCATTTTTATCAATTCCCAATTTTTTCATTTTTATTTTATTTATTTATTCATTTTTATTCTTTTTGTGAACCTGTGTCATTGATTCTTGTCGATTTTTCGATGGTAAACAATAATAATGTCTGCATCACAAGTTATGTTTCCTTTTAGGACGAAAAGTAGAAACATTTCTTTGTAAATGGTTGTTTATTTTCACGTCGTGGGCTTCAGAAATCTTCACTTCTATTCCGATTCATAGATTTTTCAACAGAAATATCAGCCTCTGGAATATTTATCGTGAATTTAACTCCCACTCCGTTTACGTTTTACTTTCGGGTTCTTGGCAATGAATTCGAACGATATATATTTAAATTTCCAGCGATACATCTCCGAAACTGGTATCTTTGTTAAAATTCAGGAAATAAAATAAAATAAATTTTTGGAGCAGGTTTCTTTCGCTAACAAATACACTTGCCATCCTTCAATGTAATATGCATAAAACTATATCCTCTCTAAGTAAACTAATTTACATATTGTTAACGCTGGAGAAAAGAAAAACAAATCGATTTGCTTCCATAGTCTACCAACGAAACGTCATGATGATAGAGGAAGACAGAGCGAGTGTTAGTTAGTGAGTGTCAGTAAGTAGAGGGAGTATTTCTCCTAGCTATTCCAGTACAAGATATCTCGCCTTCGTAAGGAAAGTGGTTGAAAACACCCAAATCGCAGTTAGTCTTCAATTGAAGCTGAAAAAAAAAACCCCATTCGTAATATTTGCCCGAATAAAATCCTCTCGAAGCATCGTGGAAGCTTCTGCTGTTTTCCCTCCAAAAAAAATGAAAAAAAAAAAAAAACTTAGAGCAGACACTTTTTTTTTCAGATCCGTCATCGGAAAATCGTCGAAGGTTCAATAAATTTGCGCAGACTTTACAGAAAGACTTCTTCAAGTTCACTGCCAAATCAACCCTTTCAGGCAAGAGCATTCTTTTTTTTTTTTTTGGATTTTCAAGATGTTTTTGCATTTTTGATAATAAAAAAATGCATTAAAGACATAAATGTCAGCAAATTTTTTTTTCAAATTTTTAAATTCTTTTTGTCAAATTTTGGAGCTTAAAAGTTGAACTTTCAGGGTTTTAAGATGGATTGCAGGAGAAAGTGCCTCCTGGTTATTACATAAAATTTAGCAATAAAAGTCTCGAAAAAATTGCATGTGAAGAATATACCGTGCAACATCGCTGCTGAAAAAATTTGAATGAGGTGAATTATTTCTTTACTCATTTTAAGTGCTGCCCTCTGATGAAAGCTTCAAAGTTGATATATTTATCATATCTCTAACTCAAAATACAAACAATCCTTTAAGTCAGGGCAACTCCCTCAAGTTAAAAAGAAACATTTCTTACAATGGGAAAAACAACCCACACATTTGTGCAAGCGAGATCTGAAAGGGTTAGGTAATGTGGAGGATAGTCACGTACACGCACCATGTGACAGCAGGCGGAAGTAATGCCACTGCCCCCTATCTTAATGCCAGATCAAACCTCCCTGTACACACTTTTTTTTTTCATATAACATCAATATTCGGTCCCAGGCAATCTTTATAAAATTTCTTAACCAATCTATATATGTTGAGTAGTTGAAAAGAGAAGAAATTAATTCTGAAAACGATATTGTTATTATAATAGAATTGGGTTTCCTCCAATCATTTTAAAACAAATTCAATAGTTGAAAAGAAGACAAGAGAAGTTTCTCGAATATGAAGCGAAAAATTCCAAGTTTCTTGTTCATCATGTTGTTACCCTCAATGAAAGCTGATGAGAGCATTAGAAACTAATAGCAAACGGTTAAGACAAAAAAGAAGAAAACTCGGATATATATACATAAACTCGGATATATATTGTATATATTAATATTTATAAATATGAATATATATATATATATATATATATATATATATATATATATATATATATATATATATATATATATGTATAAGATATAAATTACAAATTTGATCGATATTTTCTCGAAGTGTTTATAATATTATTATACACCACTGTCTTCTTTCTTCCCCATAATCGCCACCAGATGACACTTCAATTTTCTTCAGAGAATTTGAATCAATTTTATCTAGGATGATGATTATGCATATCGGATTGTCCGATGGGAACTGGAAATTCGCTGCCATTATGTTTCAAGGGGACGAAAATAAAAACTTCACAGGTTGAATTGACGGGTCATTGAAAACCTCCTGAAACGTCTCGAATAATCTGAATGTATTTCCATTAGTTTTCACAAGATAAACTGCCTCTCAAAAATAGCTCCTAGAATATAAATAGATTTTATTACGCTCCGAAAATCCCTAACACTTTCAGAAAAGAAATTGATAAGGATAGATAACGTGGTTTCGAATTGTTTATATTGTCAAATATAATAATAATAATAATTCATTATTTCTTTTGGGATTTATTTTTCGTTGTAAGATTATCGGGATATAAAAAGAAAAAAAGACATGAAGATGGGAAAATTCCAGAGCAAATATCTGAAGAATCTAGAGTATGAATATTGCTTCCCATTTTCTTTACCTCGGCTGGTATATTGGATTCTATTTTTTGCTCAAATAAGTATCTTGAAAGGGATAAAGAAAACCTCCATCAAATATATGAAAAAAAATGTATTATAAAAGTAAAACATTACTGTGTATATGCTGGTCTTCAGATATTCCATAAAACTTCATCAATGTCATATTAAGGTATAGACAAGCCAATATGACATTTTGACCCCTTGGTAAATAGTTTCAGCAAGATTTCTCATATGATATTAGAAAAAATTTCGAACATTTTTATTATGATGGAGGATCATGTTATTATTTGGATGAGTCGGCACACACCAGTTCGATAAATCATTGTAGTACGTGACAAATAAAACAAAGGTTTCTAACAGAAATTTGGGAACATAGCTTTATTTAACATGATTCGAGTTGTTTGCTGCTAGAAGCGATTTTTTTTTCTGTTTTATTTCTGGCTCTTGGTTCATCATAATACAAATACAAATACAAGCATAAGGGCCACAACAGGAAAAATGCCCATAAAAATATGGATGTCAAATATAACCAAAGACAGCAACCCAATATAAAAGCTTATATCACGAAAGAGAAATCTAACTAACCCTGTGAGTAATACTATACAGGGTGTTGTCTTGAAGTGGCGACAAACTCAGAAGGGGGTGATATGGGGTGATATTAGGCATCAAGAGGAAACAAAAATTGCCATAGAACAGGGTATAGCAAACAACGGTTAATCAATGAAAATCGCAAAAATATTTATGAAGAGTGTGACGTCGAGCGGGACAAAAAGGCCAATGAAAAGTACTAAAAAACATTTATTTGACAGCATGATTACAATATAGCCTGTGCAGCACAGTTCAATGTTATAAAGCAGACGAAGAGAAATTATTACAGGAGTTGTTCGAAGTTAGAGCCGCGAAGGTCATTGCACAGCCGAAAGCGACGGAGTAACGAAAAAGTTCACTTCGTGGCCACGAATCGTGCGTTTCATTAATTTCATTGCTCCACACCTTCAAATTTAAATGCTAGAGTGAAGGATTTAACGATATGGTAATATTCTGTTCCCTTACGGTCATAGAAATGTAAATAAACTCATTTAAATGCATTTACAAAGACTTCTTGAAAATTTGTTGAACAGTGTACTAAATTAATATCGCTCTATAATTTATATGATAAAATCAGATAATTTATAAATGAATGAATTCTGACATTTATTGGTTGAGGCTTGAAATAGAAAGCGCTGTGGTAAAAGCTGATATCTACCTATCTCATCAGGCTTCTACGGCAACAACACATCCCAATCAGCATGGAAACGTGCACACTGACAAGGAAACAATCGAGAAAAACGGCACGCATTCACCCAAACAAAACGGATAACTATCGAAAGTACGACTGTGGAAATTCAATTAAGGATTTACTCTCGGTTATCCCCTCTCTCTCTCTCGAATGATCAAAAGAGACAAACTCAAACTTATTTGCCCGTCACAAATTAACCGAATAAGAGAGACAACCGTAACCGTTTCTTATTAAGTCTATTAGAGAAGAAAAAAAGAAAGTACTAATAAAAAAATGCCTCTCTGCCAATGAGACAAAGAAAGAAAAGGACTAGATATACACAGAGAAAGAAGAAAGAAAGAATGGAAACAATCTTAAAGACTATTATCTTCGTATTCCTGCCATCTTCTTATAGGAAAAAAAAAGGGGAGGGAGTATAAAAAGAAGTTCCTTTCCCCCTGACATAATATAGGAGTGTTGGTGCCAATTTCTGTGTGGGATATTTTTTCTGAAGTTCGTGCTTGCTTCTCCTCTCTACACATTTTGTTCTGTCAGAACTATTCCACACAGTGACCCTGAACGGCAAGAAAAAGACGGAGCCTCCAAAAGCAAAAAAATAAACTATTATATAAATACATGAGAAATCTAGAGGAACACGTTCAGGTGGGTGCAGCTTCTCGGTACAAGAACACTCACGGGTACTAGTTTTTTTGGTTTTTTTTCATTGTTATTGGGCTATATGCAGTCACGTAAGGCAAGAGTGCTCAACGCAGGTCACTTTGGAGGATCTAGAAATGTACCTCGGGCCACTTTAGTGAACTGAAACTGTGGCGGGAGTCATCCAAGTGATATTTAAATATGCCATGGGCCACTTAAGTTATCTGAGAATGTGCCACGGGCCACCTATGTGATGTGGAACTGCCCGAGATCACTTCATTAATCTGGAAATGTGGCCACTTGACTGATCGGTAAATGTGCAGCGGGCTGCTTGAAGGATCCGTGAATATACCGCGGGACGCTTTGAGTGCTCTAGAACTGTTCCGCGGGTCCCTCAAGTGATCTGAAAATTTGTAGCCGACCACTAAAGTGATGTGGAACTGCACCGCGACTCACTTCAGTAACCTGGAAATCTGCTTGAGTGAGCTGGAACTGAGCCGCAAATCACTTAAATTATCTGTAAATGTGCCGTGCGTCACTGAAGTCATCTGGAAATGTGCGCGGATGACTCAAGTGATCGAAAAGGTGCAAAGCACCAACTGTACCACGGGTCACTTGAGTAACCTGTAAATGTACCACGAATCGTTCAATTTATCCGAGAATGTGCCGCGGGTCATATAATTGAAGTGACTGGAGAACTGGAGAAACCGCGAGACACCCAGGCTCTGTCGCAAGAAGCAACGTAAGCTCTTCGCCCCCCCCCCCAGAAGGGGGGAGGTCCAGGGCAACTCCGGCATAATTGAAGTGACTGCATCTCGGATATGTAAATGCGTCGTGGGCAGCTTGAGTGATTTGTAACTGTGCTGCAAGACACTTAAGTGATCTAGAACTGCACCGCAAGACACTTAAGTGATCCAGAACTGCACCGCAAGTAACTTAAATGAGCTGTGAATGTGCCATGGGTCACTTGACTGATCTGAAAATATGCCACAGGCCGCTTAAGCGCTCTAAAACTGTGCCGCGAGGTCACTCAAGTGATCTGAAAATTTGCCACGTGTCCCTCAGGTGATCTGAAAATTTGCCACGTGTCTCTCAGATGATCTGAAAATTTGCCACGTGTCTCTCAGATGATCTGAAAATTTGCCACGTGTCTCTCAGATGATCTGCAAATGTGCTGCGGACCTCTTAAGTGATGTGGAACTGCACTGTCGGTCACTTAAGTCATCTGGTATAGCGCCACTTAGTTAGTTCACTTCCACAAATTAGGTTTGAGGTCACGGACTACAAGAACCTCATTTGGCCCGCTGGCCGTGGCCTGAGCCATAGGAGCTGGAGCCTAGGGGCTGAGGCCATTTCAGCACCCCCCCCCCCTCCCGAATAAATTTTGTATGGGGGCTGAGCCCTCAATATAATTTCTGAAAAACACAATGCAATGCACCTTCTCTCTCCTGCGTACGCGCTTGAGTCCCGTATATACGGGACGACTAACAACTTTCAGCACCATCAATGTTTTCTTCAAGTCGGCGCCTCTGGTCTGAGCATCTATTGATGTAAGAGGTGTGCGCGTGCGTTGTGCTATAATGCACATGTTGTGTGTGTGTGTTGCATATTTTCTCGTTAGTCGGTAGAGTTGTTGATTCATTTCTCAGAGGCACGTTTTATCTCTGTTACGATCTGGAGAGATAGGAAGATTATCTTGTTACTTACTCACTTAAGGTGGTGAATAGAAATGTTTGCTTTCACTCGCATACACACCTATTTTTCTTCTCCTCCGGATAGGCTATAAAATGTCTCGTGAGTGTGTGTCATCTTCATAATGATGATAATGATAAAGATTATTATTGCTATATCTGCATGTTTTTTGAGCTGGAAGACATGAACTCTGATGTTCGCATTATGTATTATGATTCGTGAACGAACGAGTGATGAATTAATTTTTTGTGGCTTTTGCTCAGAAGTTTTGTTACTTGTGAAGTTTTATTTTGATATGCTGAGTCATGGATTGTCACAGACTGTCTCACATGCTGAGGGTTTAGAGTAGCTAGTCTTTATCCTTCTGTCTGAAAAAAAAAATTTTTGTTTCATATAGTGTAAAGAAAATTTTTGAAAGAACTTTTATGAACTGGCAACGATGTTTTTATAAAACAATACATTGGCAACGATGGGTTTTTAAAAAACACATTGGCAATGATGTTTTCAGAGAATTTAAGCGGCAACAAATGTTTAGAAGAATGCAAGTGGCAAAAATTATTTTAAATAATGCAAGTGGCAAAAACGTTTTTAAACAATACATTGGCAACGATGTTTCAAATATACCTTCACACTGCACTGCAGCAGTGTAGGTATATTAAAGCTGCGCCCTTTACAACCTACTTATCTCCTAAGATCATAAGGACACGAACAACAGCATTATCTATCTTTTTGTTGTTATTATTTCTAACTATAGATTGTTTGGAATTGTTTGTGGTTAGGGGAGTTAGAAACTAAAACTTTATTGATTGAATCAAGGCTTTGTTATAATTGGTGGCAACGTAAGAGAGGTTTCGCTGTACTTGACTATTATATAAGCCAAATTACAGTCAGTTCAACAAAATAGAAAAAAAAGAAAGACAAAACATATATTTGAGAAATTTTTCTCGTAATTCCTAATTACTACAATGACATTAAAGTATTAAGGATAAGAGAGGTTTCGCTGTACTTGACTATTATATAAGCCAAATTACAGTCAGTTCAACAAAATAGAAAAAAAAGAAAGACAAAACATATATTTGAGAAATTTTTCTCGTAATTCCTAATTACTACAATGACATTAAAGTATTAAGGAGCAAAGAAAATAAATTAATGACCATTTATTTCCTGAGTGTCTTCATTGAAATTGGTAGTTGTAAAGGGGAAACGTGTGTGTTCATCCAAATAATTCATTATTGCTTCGATTTGATTTCTTTTTTTAAATCCTATGGCCATTTATATCACATTTACTAAACTGTGTGTAATTTGTCTTCTAATGGGATAATACATTGCTGCAGTGTAGGTATATCGAAGCTAGCTGTGTTTTTTACATCCTACTTATCTCATATGATCATAAGGACGAAAACAAAATCATATCTCTTTTTGTTATTGGTGTCTCTAAATATAGATTGTTCGGAAATGCTCGTCATTAGGGAGTTGAAACTATTAGTGTTAGTGCGATTTTGTTTTCCGTTGGTATAGAAAACAGAATCAGCTATAGATTATCTCTCAAGTGAAGAAAGATAGAACACTACACACTATAGTAACTGAAGTGAAACACTACAGCTTCACTGAAACCGAAACTGAAACTTTATTAATCGAAATAAAGATTTGTTTTCCCTGTAACAATGCAAGAAAGGTTTTACTGCACTTGAGAATTATACCATATATCAAATTTAATTCAGTTTAGCCAAATAGAAAAAACAAAGACAAAACTTCTGTTTAAGAATGTTTCCCCGGTAATTTCGGAAACACTATTAAGACATTCCGCTCTAAAGAAACCAAATTATTCGCTGCATTTCTTTTATGGATATCTTCCAAAAAATTCCTAGTTGTGAAAGGGAAACGCACGTGTCTAATATTTTTATTCCTTTAATTTAATTTTTTTTTTATCTTACGGACGTTCATTCATATTTACTAAACGGTAAGTAATCTGCCTTCAAATTTGATACATTGCAACAATGTATATATATTAAATGTGCGTCTTTTACATACTGTTTATCTCATATGATCATAGGACAAAATCATAGCTCTCTTTTTGTTACTGTTGTCTCTAAATATAGATTGTTCGGAAATGCTTGTCATTAGGGAGTTGGAGTTATTAATGTTAGTGCAATTTTTTTTCTGTCAGCCAGTCCAAAGTATCAGGCATAGATTTAGGATCGAATGAAGAAAGATACAGCATAAAACACTAGTGACTGAAGTGAAACTGAAACTAAAACTTTACTAATTGTGTATCAAAGACTTTTTGGTGATAATGCGAGAGAAGATTCACCTTACTTGACAATAATGAGCCAAATTACCATCAGTAAAAACTAAATATAAAAAAAAAGATGACAAGCTGAATATATTTAAGAATTGTTCCCGTAATTCTCAAATACAGTCAATATGCTTACTGTTAAAGTTTTAAGAAAGAAATTAAATTAATGACTCATTTATTTTCTGAGTGACTCCATTAAAATTGGTTGAGGGAGGGGAATTGTTGAAGGGGAATACTTCATCAAAATATTAATTATTGCCTCAATTTTATTTATATATATTTTTTAAATCTTATCAACATTTATATAATAACTACTAAACCACGTGTAATCTACCTTCAAATGTGATACATTGCAGCAGTGTAGATCTATTAAAACTGCAACTTTTACATCCTATTTATCACATATGATCATAAGGACATCAACAAAAGCATATCTCTCTTTTTGTTTCTGTTGTCTCTAAATGTAGACTGCTGGGAATAGCTTATCAAAGGAGTTGGAGATATTAGTGTTAGTGGGATTTTCTTTTCTATCAGTCAGTACAGAACATAGAATCAAACATAGATTTTAGGCTCAAGTGAAGAAACATAGAGCACAAAACACTACAGTGACCGAAGTGAAACCAAAACTGAAACTTTATTAATTGAATCAAAGATTTTTTGATGATAACTCAAGAGTAGTTTCACTTTACTTGAAAATTATATAAGCCAAGTTACAGTCAGTTTAACTATACAGAAAAAAAGAAGACAAAACTAAATATATATTTAAGAAATGTTTAATTGTTAACTGAATATATGTAAGAAGTAAAATCGAACATGGATTAGAGAGAGAGAGAGAGAGGCTCAAGTGAAGAAAGAGCACTAAACACTACAGTGACTGGAGTGAAGCACCACATTAAACTGAAACTTTATTAATTGAATTAAGAATTTGTTATAATATTGTTGATAACGAGAGATAGGTTTCGATGTACTTGCCAATTATATAAGCCGAATTACAGTCCGTTCAACCAAATAAAAGAAGGTAAACTAAATATATTTAAGAATTGTTCCCATAATTCTCAAATTATGTCTATGCATTAAAGTTTCAAGAAGCAAAGGAAGTAAATGAATGACTGCATTTATTTTCTGTGTCTTCATTACAATTCATAGTTGTGAAGGGGAATGTTTCATACAAACATTAATTATTGCTTCAATTTTATTATTTTTTCTTCAATGTTATGGTCATTTATATCATATTTACTTAAAGGTGTGCCCTTCAAATGTGATACACAACAGCAGTGCAGATATATTAAAACTGCGTCTTTTACATCCTACTTATCACATATGATCATAAGGACACCAACAACAGCATATCTCTCTTTCTGTTTCTGTTGTCTCCAAATATAGATTGTTGGAAATTGCTTGTCATTAGGGAGTTAGAGCTATTAGTGTTAGTGAGATTTTTCTTTCTTTTTTTTCGTTGGTACAGAAAAAGAATCAAACATAGATTTAGGCTAAAGTGAAGAAAGATAGAGCACACAAAGCACTACAGTGACTCTCATCGAAATTACGATTCAGTAAGTTTCGTGGTTTTTTTTTTTTTTTGCCTCTGCTGTGTACCGTAACGCTACCGAAGACATCTAATACATTGACCAAGGAAAAATAAGAAAATAATAGAAACCACACACACAAACATAATCATCAACCTCTCAATCTCTCATATCGATTGAAGGGCGTAAACGAGAAAACGCGCTCCTGCTGGTGAGCTGTGAATACTTAATGACCCTACCCTTCTTTTTCCAGGGGGAAAAAAGAATTGTGATTATAAGTAAACGCGTGGTATCTTATTATTATTATTATTATTATTTTTTGCGTTCTCCTTTGTTGGTGTTGAGATACAGTTTTTATATTGTTATTGCAGGGGCATTAACAACCAGAATATGTGCTTTTGGTTCATTCCCGCCCCTCACTCTTCGCTTCTATCCCCTTTGGTGAAGGGTCTTGTGGCGCGACCTGGCGGTGGTGTAGATTGAACTGCCCGTCGTTGTTTCATTGATTTGTTGCGTGGGAAAATGGTGGTCATTCAGATTTATTCGTGCATAACCCATCGATTTTTCTACCCCCACTCCCGTCGTGTTTATGTTGTTGTTGCTGTCAGCAGTTTGAAGGCTACTAACCACCGCGTTAAGGCGAAAAATTGTATCATTATTTTTAGATACGGAGGAGGAATTCTCAGAATTATGCTACCCAGAATTCAATAAGAGAGGTCATTCATTAATAACTAGAAGGCCACCTGATAATCTAGGGGCTAGAGCATAGTGTTTTCAAAAATGGACGATATCAGCCCCTTGGGAAGGGGGTGCTGGAATGAGCCATGTGGACTGAGAAAAAGCTACAGCAGATGCAATATAATATCCTGTATGGGCTGATTTATTACATTTTCTGAGATCGGGTATGACCAGGACTTTGCTCTTACCGCACGCGGAGCTTGGTACGAAAATAATAGCAAGGCTAGGTGCATCTCAACAAATTCAGAACACCCAAAATGCTTAGTACCCCCCGCCCCCGCCACCCCCCGAATTTATATATTTTTGGCCGCATTATCTCAGAATACACAGGAATACTGAAAAGATCCATACAAAAATTATTTTTTTAACAATTTTTACAACTAAATGTAAATTAACCCAAAAATTAATTAAAATTTAGCACTGAAGGTAATTTTAAACTGATGAAAGAAAAAAATATCCGAAACAATTAAAAATTTTAGACGTGATGAATTAACATGAAAACTGTTAAAATGAATACCTCCAAAATAGATGAAAATTCAGAATTAAAGGAAGAAATAATTCCATAATTCGTGAAAATACGGAATTAAAGGAAGAAATAATTCCATAATTCGTGAAAATACAGAATTAACGGTAGAAAAAAAAATTCAGAATTAATGTGAGAAATGAGTTCAGAATTGGTGATCATTTACCGTGAGTGCGGGGTCCCACAAAGTGAAGGCCCGGTGCGATCGCACCTGTCGCACACCTCTATAATACATCCCCCGCCCCAATAGCAACTCTCGGTGAGACAAAATGTTTAGAACACTCTGGTTTAGTATGCTATTTCCAGTTTGATAGCCCTATGTTTGAATGTTTGAATAAGTAGACATGGAATCTCTCTCACCGCCAATCAGGCATGTGCTTAAGATTAAGATGACCGTGTTAAAACAAGAATAAGCAAATGTGATAAATTGCAATTCAGATCATGAAGAGTATTTTTCGATCGTTGAGACAGAGTTGAAAATTTGTCTATAACAAGGGTTTTCAAACCACGAAGTTCGCCTTCCTGAGGGAGTATAAGAATTTCTACTTTTAAAAATTTACTCAGCAACAAGCTCCTTGTAGCTCCCTTGATCACAATGGATCATGGGAAGGCAGATGTATATTTCGGAGGCACCGCAGTAAAAAGTCTGAAAACCCCACTGCCTACAAGATCATGAAAACTTGAATGACATCATTCAGAAAATATTTAAATTTTTTTCCGACAAAAAAAGCTATTGCGTCATATTTCTTGACCATTAACAAAAATAAATGTTCACACAGGTAGTCACTCATTTCAGTTCCTAGTCGTTTTTTCCTACCATTACACACAACATTCATTTGGCCAACGTCCAATGAGCGAAACATACGCATTAAATCTCATGCAGATGCCTCAGAGTTCGGTCCTAGCAACCATAAATGTTTAGCTTACCAGTGCTCTCAAAACTAGAAAATATAATTGTTGCCTAAGGGTTTTAATGAATTTATGGTTATTGCAAGTACCATGTTTCTTTAATTTGGTTCAAATTTTTTTTACTGCGGGTACCCTCAACGGAGACTTACAACAACGAGTGTCACACCCCGTCGAAAATGTTCCATTGTGGAACAACTCTCTTCCGTTTAATGTATGAAAAAAATAAGAAAACATAAATGCAGAGTATTTCAACATGACCCTATATGAATAGAATTGCAGGGAGGCAGGATCGGAGGAACGTGGTAGCCAAAACAGCGGCAAACTTGATTGTCTTGAAGCATTCAACTTTATAGTATATGCTATATTTATATATAATATATAGCATTTTTTGGACTGCAAATTAGATATCCCGTATTCGAAGGATCGAAATTTCCCACATTTTAATTGATGAGGTACAATAAACCTAAAGTATGAAGGTAAATTTTTATTTGCGAATCCATATGGATATAACTTATAATATCAATTACAAAAAACTGAATAATTTTCCATCCAGTTAAAATTGAATTATCATGTCTGCCTGCGGCCCCCTACGCCATCGTCGCGGACCATATGTTGAGAAACGCTGACGTACAGTGATAACTCGGCTAACGAACGCCTCAGCTTAAGAATTTTTCCACCAAAGCAGATTTTACAAATTAATCGATTTTCCATAGAAATATATGGGAAATCACATTTCAGCGAACGAAAGTGATTCTGGAACGAGCTATTCCTTAGCCGAGGTATCACTTTATTTCTGATATTGTAGTCACACAAAAAAGAAGAAAAATCACGGAAGCACTTTTGGTCATTTGTAAATAGCCTGAGTTAGTGATGGCGTCCACAATAAAACAAAATAGACTGCTTGTACAAGTGGTTTCGATAGGCACGATACCCTCACCAACACCTTATACGAGAAAAACAAAAGAGTTATATTTCACAGAAAAGTGTCCTGTCCATCATCTCCAAATACTGATATGAAAAGGTTGTTTTTAATTTGGAAGAGTTTTCTCGATCTAACAGCAATTCTTCTTTCTTTCTTTTTTTTCAATTGACCTTCTCTTGGCGAAATTGGGTTAAGTTTGAAGATATTGGCCGTAAAGAAGAACATAATAATAATGTTTCTTCTTCTAATCTCAAGAGCTTCTTGAATGATGCTACCAAACTCAAAATCTTTCGGCAGCTTCGATAATAAAAATTATAATAATAACATTGAAAAAAAAATTACTGTTATCGTAAAAGTTTTTTATAAGGAGTTAAGTTGCTAAGACGTAAAAATTGGAGAAGAGAGGAGACTTGCTGTCATATATATCTTCTTTTATGCATTATTATTATCGATTTGATCATTATTCTCCTCTTAGTATTTTCATGATATATACAGATACGTATACGTATAAATAATAGGTTTTTTTTTCTTCATTATCACATCGATGCAAAGTAATAAACTTTGATGAATCAACAAGTTTCGAGAACATTCTTTTACTGTTTTATTATTTATCATCGTTGGATCATTATGATTAATTTCCGGATTGGTGGTGGTGATGGTGGTAAATCATTTGATCCAGTGAAATATGAGACATAGACGGAAGTAATATGATTAACTTTCGATTTTTATTGTGTATAAATTTATTGTTTTATTCATATGTGACTAAGCTTGTCCCTATGAAGTATTTCTACACGCGACAAATTTTTAAGGACAGCCTCTGGCAGTGCCGTAACTAGCCATTTCTAGTGCACTGTGCAAGAATTTCCATTTAGCCCCCCCCCCCTTCTTGGGGACTCCCTCCAAATAGGCCCTGTGCGGATGCATCTGTTGCACCTAGTTACGGCACTGGTCTCTGGAGTATTAACTTCAGGGTTGTGGGGGTTGCTGCGTCAGAAATATAACCGATTTTACGGCACATCAAAGAGAGATTTTTCTGGATATTAATACTGAGATGAACTTTGGAAGAAAAGTTTGCTGTCCCTCACCGAGAACCGAACGCTGGTCCTCTTGCAAACCGAGAAAGCCCACCAACCAATATACCCCAGAAACAGAAGTATTTCTTTTCTTAATCAGTATTTATTTGAAAGTTTCCTTCATAACACTTGATGAATTTTTTCGAGTTCTTCATCAAACGCGTGCTATTTGAAATTAATTCTTTTGCAGACATCAGTATATATCCAGGAGTTTCCAAAAGCTGTGAAGAGCAGCATCTGAATCCAAGTTTTCCGGGAAGGCAAAAAAACATCAAAATTCCGATCACCTCGATAGAAGGTGGGGGGGTTGAACTTTGGTTTAATTTTTGGACACTTTACTTAGATATATATAATATTGGTGAGTTTCTCAACTTGGCTTTCACGAAACATTGAGATTCCACGAGAAATAATAATGAACAAAAGTGGCAAAATATTTCTGGTTATCTCGTCTTAGAGAACTTTCTCAATGTAAAGGGTTTCATAGAAAATGGATTTCCAGGGTTCCAGAAGGGTGAAAAGGTATAAAAATGTTGTTATGAATAATAAACATTGTTCATAATTCATCAAAAATTCGTCTGATTCATCAAAAATTCTCAGAGACATTGAAAATTAATTTTTTCGATGAAGAGTTGATATTAATTTGTACGTACGTGTTTACCCTGTTTTGTATTGGGAGAATAAAAAAGAAGAAAAACCGTGTATATTAGTTATTCTACACATGGAATTTAATACAGTGAAACCTCGCTACAACCACACTCGATATAACGATAAATTCCTCTACAACGATATTTTTTCAAATTTTGTTTGGAATTGCTCATAGTCTAACGTTAAACTCCTCTCGATACAACGATATCCTTTACTATAATAAATCCCTCTATAACGATATTTTTTATAGAATTTGAAACGGCCGCAACGGGATATTTTTTCATATTACGCTCAAAATCACCTACAATATATTTATAAATTTTTAGGCAGTTCTCGTTCTTTTGAAGGTGTTTAATATATATCATTGGTATTTTTTTTTCGCTATCCATCCTTCGGGTAGTGTTAATGAAGTTTACGTAAAGCCACTTTCTGTGTAGTACACAAAAGTGCTGTTCGGTAAACCACTTTAAAGTGTGGAACAATTACCGTATTACCCTGCATTAACCGGCATGCCGCGAAACTTTAGAGACGCCAGATTTTTGAATATTGGGGGTCTGGTCCGTTTTCGATATGCCGAGAAAATCGAGGTTGGAAAAAGATAACAGCATGCATTCAGCTAGTTCAATGGATTTTTTTTATTTTATAAAGATATTTAAGAATTTTCCAGAAACTGTGATTCAAATTTCCCGGTATACTGTCTCCCTTGATGTTTCCGGCATGCTAGCTATAATGCGGGGGAACACGGCAACTGAATTTTATTGATCAACTGATCAATTACAATTTGTTGTTGCGAATTAATACTTTGAATGCATTTTATGGTGGTACAGCCAATGGGATGGCCAATTCAGAAGAGATAGATGACAATATAACAGCATAAATTTGGTGATGATTGATGATATAATGCTACCTCTTGATATAACGATAACCTCTCTATAGCAATATTTTTTCTTGGTTTCCAGAGTATCTTTATATCGGGTTTCACTCTCCTTCAAGCCAATGATTTTCTGATGTATTTATGAAATATAATAATTTCATTTTTTTTTTAAATTTAAAAAAAAAATTCATACTCGATATAACGATAAATCCCTCGACGACGATATTTTTTCAAGTTTTGTTTGAAAAGAATCCCTAAGTTTTACTCTAATGCTAAATTGCTGCCGCCTCTCGATATAACGATAATGTTTTCAATATTTTCAATATTTTCTTTCTTCTTTGTTTCTGCTACTGATGAAGGAACTTCTTAGAGTTCCGAAACGCGCCTAGCCGTGTTCGTATTGGAATTTTGGGTACACCCAAACGTCGATAATTTAATCGTATTATCAAACCCAAAAGGTAATCCATTTCTATTTCTATTTCTAACGATAATGTATCTACAACGATATTTTTTTTTGTTGGCCCGCAGATTATAGTTACACCGAGATTCACTGTATAAAATAGCAGGTTAAACGTATAAATACAATATAAAAAGTGAGCTAACTAAAGAGAAGAAAAGGGGGCTGTGTCCGGTCCGCAATTTCAATGCGCCATAACCTCCGCCAAAAAACCGATCGATTTTTCCTGTAGGAAAATCACTTCATTGGGATCCGCAAGATCGACCCCCCCTCCCCCCTCCTCTCACCGTAACCCCGCAAAAACAACCCGAAATACGATGCCAAAAATTGCGCACGCGAGAGAGAGGGAAGAAAATTGTTTACAAACATACACATTATATATAACAAACGCTCACACAATCCTTTCCGAAATTAAATATTCATAACAATGTGATATTTTAATTTGCGGTGTGTAATAACAATAAAAGAATTCAACTCACTCGAGTTTCGACCTCTTGGCCAGGAAATGTATCGTCCTGTTCTGACATTGCTGGTTTTTCTTCTGGTTCGGAAAAATTATTTCTTCCTTCAAATTTTTCTTTTAAAAAAAAAATCCTCTGAAATTCTTTCTGTTTTCTTCAAAAAATAACGTTCCTGTTGGTTGTTTGTTTGTTTTTTTTTCCTCCGAAAGAAGAAAACAAAACTAAAATCAAACAATTATGTATCTTAACATATAACGTCCATAAAAGGATGACGATTATGGATGATAAAAAACTATTCTTTTGTGGGAGGAAGGAAACAAAAGATAAAAATAATAATTATATATATATATATATTCCCTTCCTGATAAAGCAGAAAAGTAGTAGGGCGAACACAACCAAACGGTTTTAAACCTCCTTTTTCTTTTCTTTTTTTTTTCAAATGCTTCCACAAAATAACTACGACTCCTCACTCCACGAGATTCATTAGCCTTGTGCGCGAGCAGAAAAACCAAACGAGAGAGTCGGTTGTCCTCCTTCTCCTTTTGCTCTCCGACCACCCCACTTGATCCTCCGCACCAAAAGGGCTACAATTTGTCTCGCCAAACGGTGCGCGTTTCCACTACATTTTGGCTCGTTATCACTAGTCATGTATTACGTTATAGTGAAGAGAATACGGGAATTTTATTTTTGTTTTTTGCTCTCTTTGGCGAAGTTTATTTTAAACCTTGTAATCCTTTCTATTCTCCCGCTTTTTTTTTTGTTTTTTTTCCTCTCTTTCCTCTTCTTCCCGCGTTTATCTTTATCTCTGGGAAAAGAATCCGAATATTCGTAAGTAAATGTTATTTTTCTTTTCTATTGCTTTTTTATCTATACAATTTTTTTTTGCAATGTTTACAAATGATTGCCAATCGATTTTTAAAGGGGTTATTGAGAGTTAAATCAGAGCTTGTTTCTCACATCGGAAAACGGGGCAGGCACGTGCCGCACTAAGTTCCTGGGCCCATTCGGATGCCAAAATCGGCATGTTCTTTCAATATTTTAATTTTATACAGAAATATCAGCAAATACATTTTGATCACCTGTGGGTGGGGGGGGGGCGATGCCCCTCTATCCCGGCGTACGTCTCTGTGTCTCAAATATTACTATATATATAAAAAGCCCCGAAAAAACATGTTTGCCCGAGACCCCGAACTTATGAAGAACTAGCTCTGGGTATAATGCTTGTTTTGATGCAATATTTCCACAAAAAAATTCGAATATTACTCTTCTCGTAATTTTTCTCAAGAATTTCCCGCAATGTTACTGCTTCGAAATTAATTTTTCAAAAGTTGTGGTTCAATTTTTAAATGCGATGATTTTCTGGAATTTTGCAGCTCGAGACACGAAAATCTGACGCATTGCTATTACTCTCACTTTGCACTACTTAACCTCACATGCATTTCGTAAAATTTCTAACGAATTCGGTACATACATGGCAGAACATGTTGTGTGACACACACACGAGTGCGCGCGCGCGTGCACTGCCATATTTAAGCTGGGGCAACCGGGGCACTGCTCCAGGGCCCCTGAGCGGAACGGGGTCCCTCAAAGAAATTTACACTTATTTTGCATAATAACAACCCTTTCAAGAAGGGCCCGATGGAAAAGTCTGCCCCGGGGCTCCGAAAATGCACACTACGGCCCTTTGCGTGCGTGCGTGCGTGCGTGCGTGCGTGGTCCTAACGTATTTATGTTGTTAGCTTTGTGCTTGTTTCGTGTTACACTAGTGCCGCCATCTGTCTTAAATATTTTAAGGTAAAATAGTGAAATACTGAATTTCCCGTGTTGTGTAAGCGTTATGTTGAAGGTCTGCCTGCGTGCTTGCTCTCTGCGAAGAGAATTTTCTAAATTTAATTTCCGCCTTGAAGTTAGAAAACAGCAGAAAACCAATTTCATTCTACCACCACTGTGTCGGCAACCGTGTTCGAACCTAGATCCTCACGATGAGAGTCCATCACACCTCTTGATGCTGAAGAATGGATGCATTAACCCTTCAAGTGCCATTGACGAGATATCTCGCCTCCTTAAAAAGCCACTTATTTTAGCATAAACAAGCCCAGACACTTTCCGAAGTTGATTTCGCAATGAAACACCTTTCCCCCTATATACCCCTTAATTTACACCTGCGGAAAATCTGAAAAGGGCCTACTACATTGAAAAAAAGAGATGACATTTTAAAGGGAGTTCAGCGATTTCTGTTGTTAGGCTTAAAGGGTTGAGTTCCTTCGAACTAAACAGAAGTGATTGTTTTGATAGGAAATTTATTTCACAACAACTCTCATTAACACCATTTTTTATTCATCCGCTCTTAGTTATAAACATTGATCATTCCTGGAAATGCTGAAATTTCTTCATAATAATGGTGATTCTTTTGGTAATAGCGGATCAAAGTAATCGAATCTTTTCTTGTCTATGACTTTACGTGGAAAAGAAAGTGCCACTTGATAGGGAATACTGAATTAACAGGTGCATGATTGGATTTGGTGAGAGAATTCGTTTCTCTTATATAATCTAGATTCTTCCATCCTATTTTCACTCCTATTCCTCTCACGCTCTTCAGTGAATTAAATTCAGTTTTCCATATAAATTCGTAAATAGTTTAAAAATTGAAGGAAGTGGTAATATTTGAATGGAATTTGCAAAAGAAATGTTATTCTCACGAAGGAGGTTTTTTTTTTTTGTTAAGAAAAAAAATTCAAATTTTTGTCGATAGAGAACACTGCACGTAAGCAAATTATTGGAAATATGCAGTCCTATAAAATGCAGGGTGTACGATTAACAGCTCATTTCTGAATTTTCCTGGTATTGGCGCTCGCTCACGTAAGGGTTGTGATGTTGGTAGAAAAAGTACAATTGGTGAAATTGTTTTACCTCAGCGATGAATTGCCGACTGAAGCTTTACGAACGTTTCTTCGGGCGCAAAAGAGATGGAAAAAGTTCAGGTCAAAATAATTCTGTGATTTTCCGGTGTTGTTGTTGTTGTTTTTTATAGCGTTCTCTATCGACAAAATTTTAAACTAATTTTTTCTTTACCAAAAAAACATTTTCCTTTCGTGGGACTAGCTTTTTCACGAATTATATTATAATATATTTAATTTTTATTAATTTTTAAACTATTTACGAATTTATGGAATACTCTTATTATAGAATTAAGCTCATCTTAAACGAACATTCTCTCCTCATTTATTATAAGAGTTCATAAACATCAGGTCCAACTTTTTACGCGGGAAATGACTTCATCCATGATACTTCCCTGTAAATTATAAACAACCAGCAGGGAATTCTCGATCTCCTTCGGACTTGGTACAGCTCAGGCTGTATATTTTATTATCTTTGATTCACACACCCTCAACTATCACATACTAACAATTTTTAATCTTCTTCGTTCAGCTCGTACGGAGCAGCATCGAATAGGGAAGCTTGTGCGAGTCAATAGACTCGCTACTCCCTGAGAAAATGCATCTACCTCAGTCAGTCAGTCAGTCAGTCACAGGACTATCAATTAAAAGGGGCCTGGGTGTTATTTTCAATAAAAGTTCAAATGAATTTTTCTAGAAATTGAATGATGAATTGAAAATTAATTTTTCTCTATTAAAACCTAATTTATTTAAAAGAAATAAAATTTTCCACAAGAAATTTATTTTTTTATTTAAAAAATGTATAGCCCATTTTATATGAAAACCTATTATGAAACTATTAAAAAATCGAGTCGCATCCAAAGTTTTCATACTGTATAAAATACTATACAAACTTTTGTGATTCAATTAAAAAAACTGTCTCTTAGTGATTCCCCGATTTTTATTTTTTTATGTGTGTGTGTGTGTTTGTGTCTTTTCGAAGCTGATGTTATTCCATTGAAAGAAAAAGTATCAGAGTATAGAAAATGGTGTCCTGGAGAAAATTAGGAAGGCGCCAGAACCATCACGGAGCATCACGTCCGTACAATAAGACGGCCAGACTACAGAACCGAAAACTAGACGGAGAAAAATGCGATTATTATTATTATTATTTTATATATTTATTTAGTTTTTCTTATAGCTGAAAGAAAAACTATATATATATGACATAACAGCTACCATAACAAGAGAATCGAAATACAGAAAAAAAGGGTAATAAAGCAATCCGTGGATGGCTTTCACAAGGAAAAGGAGGAGAGGCTCTATTCAGCCATTAGTCAATGATGATGATGATTTCTCTTAGAATGACTTTCTCCTTCATTTCCTTAATGCGGATATCAGGAGCGGAGAACGGGAAAAATTTTCCCCGAAATAACATTACACATGGTCGTTTGTCTCTCGAACTTACGACTTTAGAAAAATATGAATTACTCATATGTTGTCTGTAATATCAAACGTGGACGTAAAGCATTCGAATCTCTAGTGTCCAAAAAATATACGATAAATGTTATTCTGGAATGTCAGTGTTCCGAAATCGTGGTGGAATGCAATACATGTGCTAAACAGTTTTATAAACGAATCTGATGCAGAAAAAGGGAAATAAAAGGAAAAGGTAAAAATGGGAAAGGAAAGAATTAAAAAAAATAAAAATTTAAAGAATTTACTAACAGCAGAAAACCAATCACAGAAATAAAAGATATAATATTAACAAAAAAAAATGAAACCAATCGGAAATGAGGGATGAAAGAGATATTAAAATTAAAGGAAGCAATTCGAAAATGAAAAATAATCAAAGTACTATATAAACAAAAAACGAAAGAAATCAACAAGAAAAGACAAACAATTTAAATAAAAAGTGAAACCAATAGAACACGAAAGACAAATAAAATTTTAACGAAGAACGAAACCAAATAGAAATGAATGATAAACAAAGTATGATAGAATAACAAAACGAAACTGAAATAAACGATAGCAAAGTATGGTCAAATAATAGAACAAAATTTAAATAAACGATAACAAAGTATAAACAGAAAACAAAACTAAAATGAATGATAAACAAAGTATGATCGAATAACAAAACCAAACTGAAATGAACGATAAACAAAGTATGAATGAAAAACAAAACCAAAACTGAAATAAGTGATGAACGAATAACGATTTATGATCGAATATAATAAAACGAAACTGCTGTAAACGATAAACAAAGTATGAACGAAAAAATGGCGTTTCGATATTCCTTTTTTTGCGTATTTACCAAATACCAAAAAAACCAAAAACATACGTGTGAATAATTTGCGTGTGTGTAAAGAATAATAAAATATAGACACTTTATCAAAGCTCCATTAAGAGTTTTAAAACTTTCAAGCGGCTTTGCACTATATATTGTATGACGGTAACAAAGAACAGCAAAACGAAACCGATTTGAAATGGAAAAATAAATGAAAAATTTATAAAAAATGAGTATGAACGTAATAAAAATTAAATATGAGTAATTTAAAAGAAATGTTTAAAAAAATGGGAAAAAAAAAGAAAATACAATTTAAAAAGTTTTTAGATTAAACAATGTTTCACGACTTTCCTATTTAAGATAATTTTCATTATCAATTTTTCTAATCGTTTCAACTTATAGAGAAAAAAAATACTTTTCAAGAAATACAGAACCTTACAACAAACAATAGAACTAAAATAATATCAGCAGGTAATGGAGCAAGAATATTTAAATTTAAAAAAAACGGTGATCATCGAGGTGATCAGAGAGCAACAGTCCTACAACGGTAAATCATTCAACCATAACACTTCACTCATAGTTAGTAAAACTGGGGGCAGATGACAGCACTACACATAACAAGCATTACACAGAAACAAACTTTACGCCAGGTTGCACTACACGTACACGCACATTCCCGCATATACCGATTCGTTGGGGGGTTCCGCGGGGGGGAGGGGGGTGCATGTGTGGTGTAGCAGTAGTAGGTAGGGGCTCGGGGATCCATGATGTTCTTAAGTCAGCCGCCTCGTTGGGCAATTTGCCTGTTGTGGCGTTGTATTTGTATTTGTATTTGTATTATATAATTCAAAGAAACTTCATGCTAAGCAAATAGAGATAATCAGTGATTTTTAAATGTTGATTTTTCATTTATTTTAACTAGGGCTGGTCTGATTAATCGATTAATGCGGTCGGTTGATCGGCCATTTGTTAATCGCTGCTAAAAATTTTAGTTAAGTTAATCAACTCGATCAATCCATTCAAATTTTACTAAATGTTTATAATTTAACTTGATTTATTTGACTAAACCGATTAAATGTCTTAAACTGTGTTCCTATGCATAACATTTCAGATAAGTAACCGTATTTAAAAATATTTGAATCAATAATTTGATCAAATTTTTCGACATGAGGAAACGCAAGTCGATTCAACGAAAACTAGTGGTAATTTCCAAAATTACTGATTTAAAAAATTAAAAAAAAACGACAAAATCCAAGTTGAGAAATTCTACGATATGACAAGCATGTTCAGCATATCGTCCTTCTTATGCCATAGACACGAATGTGCAAATTTTCACTTTTGGGTTTATCAGTTGGTTGGATCACTTATTTTGCTAAGTTTTGCCAGAAACGAGCAAATTGTAGCCCCTATTGAAACACACATTTTAGGGGAACAACTTCCATAGAGTGGGGTAGAGTAAACATTCAAAAGTCGTTTCCCAAGTTTGGGACATTTGCACATTCATGTTTCTGTCAAAGGGGGGGGCGATATTAAATGGCTTCAAGCGGGTGGCTTTTTGTTTGTTAATCTATTTCTATATTTCTTTACATCAATTCATAGATAGATGCGTGAAATGAATATCATGTTTTTACAACGTCAATTAATATTACATAGTTACCAACACTACGTTTGCTATGAATGAATAGCATTTGAAAATATTCAATTAAAATTTGATTAATCAATTAAATTTTTTTCATTAACCAGGTTAAAAATTTTAATCGATTCCCAGCCGTAATATTAACGACAAGACTAAAAGTTTTAAAATCTGGGAAACTTTTACCCAATGCGTATTTACGAGGGTTAAGATCAACGTAGTCGGAAGCAAAATTGTACAAGGAACACGCAAAATATCGGAAGTAAGTGTTGATTATGCCTTTACTATTATATTATATTATCACCCTCTTTTGCATAATTTTTACAAATCGCTCACGTACGAAATGATTCATATCCACAGCCCTAATTTTTGCTCTTCTTTTCTTTTTCTGTTTTTAAGAGAATTAATATATGTGAGAAAAAACCGGTATTTATAAAGCCAAAGGTGTATTACGTGACCGGCTGCACGCCCTCACTCATAGCCTTGAACTGTAACTAAATAATAATGACTTACCAGTACACATTGAACATGGGAAAAACAACTTTTCATTTTCTTCAATTTTTAACCAGGTCAACTGCCGTGCGAAAACAATTCTAAAAATAGCTTTTCGAGGGTATTATATATTATTACATCAATATATGTGTGAATTCACATTTTACCTAGTTCAATTTACCGCATCCAGGAAACGAATTAAATTTCATACTTATTCTTCTTTCGTACAGTTTCGTATTTTCAAAATTAAATTGAAAACGCATTCAAAATAGTGATCTAAACAGCATTAAAATTAAATTACTCCTCACTCTTACCGATAATTATGCGTAATAGTCAAGAGTCATTGGTAAATTTTATAAATACTGAAAAAATTATCCCTTTTTACCAATGATTTTGCATTATCCAGGTGTCGTTGGTAAATTCGATAAATGCCAAAAAAATTAAACGTAATGATAATTTGATAAAATGGTACGTAATATCGGGGTACAATCTTGAAATTTTTTAAATGAGAGTTCATTATATCGGGGAACAATCGTAAAATGTGTCAAATATAAGTTCTTTGTATAGAGGTCCGATTGTAAAATTTGTCAAATAGGTGTTACCTATATCGGGGTCCGATCGTAGAATTCGTTAAATAAGAGTTTTTTGTATCGGGGTTACACAATTAAACTTGTTTTAAAAAGAGTTCCTGTATAGAGTTCCGATTTCAGAATTCGTCAAATAGGAGTTATTTCGGAGATGTTGGGAAAAATTCATTAAATCCGAGCTCGTAATCAACGATTCAGATTCTGGCTCACAAGTACAATCGAAATTATATCACGGCAATGGGACCGATTCATCTTATTTACCACTACGAATTGGTAATTATGCATAATAACTGTCATAAATTTATCACATCATTTGAAAACTTTTCGTAATTGAAAGTGTGTTTCTAAAGTCAACAGTTAAATAACAAAGTCAACAAAAATAATTGGGACACCCTGTATAATAGTCGCCAATAAAGTGATAAATTCAAGAAAATTCATCCAACTTACCGAAATGGTCGGCATATATGCATAATAACCGGATTTTACCGATTGTAAAATTCGTCAAATAGGGGTTAATTATATCGGGGGTCCGATCATAGAATTCGTTAAATAGGGGTTAATTATATCGGAAGTCCGATCGTAGAATTCGTTAAATAGGAGTTTTTATATCGAGGTAACACAGTTAAATTGGTTTAAAAAAGAGTCAAATAGGAGTTATTTCAGAAGATGTTGGGAAAAATTCGTTAAATCCGAGCTCACATAATAAACGGTTCAGATTCTGGCTCACAAGTACAATCTAAATATAAAAAATTTCTCTCGAGGCAATGGGACCGATTCATCTTATTTACCAATACGAAATGGTGATTATGCAAAATAATAAAAAACGTCATAAATTTAGTGGCCTACTTCATTTGAAAACTTTTTGTAATTTAAAGTATGTTTATAAAGTAGTGAAAGCAATTTGGTTGGGACACCTTGTATAAGAGTCACCTATAAAATGCTTATAAAGTGCACCTATAAAGTCCTTTAAATTCAAGGAAATTTATCAAACTTATCAAAATGGCCGGCAATTATGCATAATAACCGGAGATTTTACCGTAACATTAATTAAATTGTAAGTTATGAAACAAAAACTTGTAGAAAATCTAAACATGAGTATGTACATAGAATAATAATAGTTCTGTAAGTATTTTCGAATTTAATTACTAGTTTTTTTTTCATATTTGCAAAAAATAATGAATATACATTTATTATATGGACTATAAATGTTTAATTATAAAAGTATTCTTAAACGTGTTCCAATAAATGGGAAGTTTTCTTTCCAGTTACTTTAATTAATTATTAATTAGGTTCTTTTTTCTTTATATGATTCTTAGTTTTCTTCGGAAATTGAATTAAAATAGTGTAAATTAAATTATATAGATGTCTCTGAATGGGAAAATAGCATTCTTTTTTATTTTATTTTACAAAGCAAACACATATTCTTAATGGATTCATTATCTGTCTGGACTAAATTCAATTCAAATTAATGAAGTTCTTTTCCCCCCTCAAGAAAAACATACTAAAAGATTAAGGAATTAAAAAGAAAAAGACACGAGATCAATTTACGAAAATTATCATCTAATTTCAATCAAATGAGGAGGAGGAGGAGGAAACCTTGCCCTAAATTAGGGCAATGAGGATTTCTTTTTCCTCCTTCCAACCGCAGATTGGTTCATTTAAAGATATTGATCCGATCGAAGATTTTCCTTTTAAGTATTTGATAAAGAAACCATTGGCAGGGGACATCTTCCTATTATATACAGTTTAACAACTTTTATTCTTTTTTTCTTTTTTTTTGTGGTTTAAGTTTCAAAAGAATGATATTTTTGAAGTTTTCGTGGCAGTGAGTAGAAATAGCACCAGATGGCATTTGAATTTGCGATGCGCAGGCAGTGTTGCCAACTGTCTAAAAACTTCCAACTAGATTCTTCATCAAAAGCAACTAGAAACCAGACTTGAACAATCAGAAATAATTTCAGTCATTAATCTCGGATGACCTTGTAATACGACCCGTATTACACGAGCTATTCCCTTATTTTCCACGTAATTTTGATGCATAGACTACTACTACACCACTACACTGCACATATACCTCGTCCATATTCCTCTGCGGAACTTTTAACGAATTGGTACATGTTGGAATGTGCGTGTCCGTGTTGCGAACCTAACGCGAAGCTTGTTTCTTTGTAATGCTTGTTATAGTGCTGCCATCTACCACGTATTTTCCCAACTATACTATGACTGAAGTGTAATGTTTGAAGATTTTACTGTTGTAGGCTTGTTACTCTCTTCGGCGAGACTTTTTAATGGTGATATCTGCTTGCATTCGCACCTCAAAGTTGGGAACCACAGTTGGATAGACTGCTAGTAGTGTAAGCCTACACAGGAAAATTTTTGAAAAAGACTAGAAAAACGGCTAGCAACCAGATAGGTATTTTTTCCAACTAAATGGCCGAAGAAAAATACCAGATCTAATTTGGAAAATACAGATCCAGTTGGTAACACTGTAGATCAGGGGATTACTGAATCATGCATGCGTTTAAAGACCCACAAGTTCCCCTTGGTGTCAGATTACCTGTCAAAACATCACATTCCGATACTTATACAACCCACGCATTCCCCCCGATCTTGCCCCCATGTGACTATTTCCTGGGATAAAGAATTTGCTTAAGGGGCAACGATTCTCAGGTCCAGAAGAAGTGCAGCGACGAAGGCAGTGGAGGGTGTGACAAAAAAGATTGCAATCCGCGTTTACATCTTTGTATGAACAATGGCAAAAAATGGCATATAATTGCACAAGGTAAATACATCAAAGGAAACACCAAATAAACAGGCTCTCTCTATCTGTATTCATTCTCCCGTAATACACTACGTCTCTGAGCTTTTTGAACGTAGTAGAGTTTGCTGACGTACCAAACCTCTTCGACCACAGTCGAGGGCAATACTTCTTTTACCCAGGGTCTCCCCACCCCCATCAAGTCAAAAACTGGCCCTGGGTGCCGTACCATGGTAGTTGAAAATCTATCAACCCTTGTTTTTTTCTCAAAAAACATTACGGTATTAAACCGGACGACTCGATTCCCTCGGCGTTTGAATACAAAAAAAAAGAAATTGTCAGAGCACTCCCCAATCTGCATGTAAATGACAATAGACATACGCGGAAAGCTCATTAACTTTTATTTAAATGTCCGGTGACCATCAGTTAGAAATGATTTTAATGTTTTTACAACCAAAAAAAATGAGGAACAGGGTAAAAAAAACTCTGACATATACTCAACCGAAATCAATTGCACTAACTCGATGTTCACAACTGAAAATCGGTCGGCAGGAACACGTTTCTTATTCTTAATTTCGTCTCCTCGAGCTTTTCTTAGCTTCCCCCACTTGTGGTCCATCCTTGTCATGTGGGGCGGGAGTGCCACTGCAACTTCCATGTTCTTGTGTAGAGCTAAAACACGGAAATTAAACTTCCGGTTACTGATGAGGAAGTTGTGTGTGACTGAGAATGTTTCCTTAAGAGTGTTTTATTTACCATGTTTGTGTTCTGTGTGAGTGTTTTTACTTTTTCGGTTTGTTTTCCCCCCCCCCCCTTCTCGTCCCGGAAATTACAAAAAAGTGCCGAGACTTGCTGAATTGATAGTTCCTTTTTTTGTACTTATCGTTGTTTGTGATTAATTTACTGTAATCAATCATATCTATATTAGGATTGATTACATAATATGTCTGGGATCGAGGACCCCTGGTTTTAACCCCACCGGTGGCACAGTGGTGGTCGGCTGAAGTTCGTCTTCTGTGGATTCCAGCGTCGAGGTGTGAATGCCCGAGCCGATGTCCCTGTTAAAAAGTCTCACCACAGAGAGCAACAGATGTACAACGGTCAGTAGCGTAAGCAGGACTGATCTTTTGGGGGGGAGCATAACGGGGTTTAGGACGGGTACACTGAGTTTCTTCCAGAGAATTCTCGGTTGCCAACTAAGCATTTTGAATCAACCGAAATTGATTTAGGTAACTTTTAAATGTGATTTCTTTCGATGTTTTAATCATTTTACAAATATATTTTCAATTTCTGATCGCCTTCGGGGGGAATCACGGGTCCCCCCCTGTGCCACTCCCTGTGTCTGACTCTGACAACGGTGCGATTATTCAATCATTACACTTCACTCATAGTTTGAATAATAGATGGCAGCACTGAAATTCACGCATCTTAACCTTTTTTCCATCCCCCACTCCGTATGCGATTCGATTTACATTCCCGTACTCCTTTGGATAATTTGTTATATATTTGTTAAGAAATTTGGTTTTTGCAACTACATTAATTACCCACTAATTAAATTTTGTGAAAATTTTAAACTTGAAATATAGCTGCAAAATTAGTTTATTGATAAAAAAATGCACACACAGTGATATATTTTTCATAATAATTTTCCCCATTTTGCCAATATATGTGGTAGTGAATGGTAGAAGCGTTTGCAAGCTTTCGTCGCTAGTTTTGGAAATGGTTCTATCTGAGCACACATCAGCATTGGTCTGAATCAGAATATCGAAATTCTCTTTTGTGAATAAGTGGAATGGCTCGCAATTCAGTATACGACCATCTTTGATTAAATTACCTTCGTTCATGGAATCAAAATCGAAAATGTTTCAAGAGTATTGCTAATGGAAATGAAGCTTTCGCAAAAGCATCTGAATGCAGTCGAATCCCGTTTTAACGAATACCGTTACAGCAAAAATTTCTTTGTAACGAAAACTTTTTTTAATCCTTCAATTGAAAATCCTGTTTTCATTGGAACAATATATTGCGAATTACGATATTACGAAATGAAAAAATCCGTTATAACGAATTCAAAAACAAGTTTCTGAAAATCAACGAAAGGGTACAGAATGTTCCAAAAAGTAAAATCGGTTTCAGAGAACTAATTTGCTGAACTGTTGGACAAGAAAAGTTGTTCTTCTGTGGCTTGTGGGGGTGCGGGAACAAATTTTAACTAGTATGGTGCATCAAAAAGGAATAAAATCTGTTGTAAGCTCTCTATATATGCGTTACGAGTGGTCATAGTGACGGACTCGCATCACGAGGACACAGGTTCGAACCAGTGGTGGTCGGCTGAAGTTGGTTTTCTGTGGTGCCCAACTTCGAGGACGCAAATGCGAGCCGATCACCCCGTTAAAAAGTCTCGCCACAGAGAACAACATGCCTACACAACGGTACAATTACTCGATCATTACACTTCACTCATAGTTAGAAAAACTGGCAGATGGCAGCAAGCATTACACAGAAACAAACTTCACGCTGGGTTCGCAACACGAACCAATTCGTTAGAAGTTCCGCAGAGGAATATGGACGAGGCGCATGTGTGGTTTAGTTTTCGTAGTAGTAGTAGTTGGGAATGTTTCATAGTTCTCTTTTAAAATGAGTGGCCTCAAAAGGAAACAGTTTCCGATTAAAGAGAAACTTGTCATCATTTCTGAAGTTGACGCTGGTGCAAATAGAAACAATGTGGCATTAAAATACGGCACATCTCCCTCTGCTCTTTTAAAAATCGAACCAAGTTGGAATTTAAAATTCAAATAGCAATGTAGGATCCTGTAGAAAAAAGACTAGGCTTTTCTTTCAAATTTTAACCACTTTACTCTCAAAGGACGTAATATCACGTCCAAATGCCAATGGAATGAATTCAAACTTTTTGTGTTTTCTTTCCTCTCTCTCGATCATCCCGAAGCTTTGTTGCAACCTTACAATTTTTTTTTTTTTACTTTTGGTTTTTTGTGTACCCTGATAGTGATTTTTTCCATCACACATATGGTGTATCTTTCTTACAAGAGTGAAAGAGAATAGGGAGGATGAGAGAGGGTGAAAAGAGAAATCTAACTTCTTACCATATTCTTATTACCTCTTAGCTTTTACACTGTCTTATACAAATACAAATACAACGCCACAACAGGCAAATTGCCCAACGAGGTGGCTGACTTAAGAACATCATGGATCCCCGAGCCCCTACCTACTACTGCTACACCACACATGCACCCCCCCCCCCGCGGAACCCCCCAACGAATCGGTACATGCGGGAATATGCGTGTACGTGTAGTGCAACCTGACGTAAAGTTTGTTTCTGTGTAATGCTTGTTATGTGTAGTGCTGTCATCTGCCCCCAGTTTTACTAACTATGAGTGAAGTGTTATGGTTGAATGATTTATTGTGTAGGACTGTTGCTCTCTGTGGCGAGACTTTTTAACGGGGAGATCGGCTCGCATTTGCGCCTTGAAGTTGGGAACCACAGAAAACCAACTTCAGCCGACCACCACTGTGGGGTTCGAACCCGGATCCTCGCATCACGAGTCCGGCACTATAACCACTCGACCACCACAGCGGCCTTTTACTCTTTTATTTTGTGGGGTTTTTTTTTATTCCCTTTTTGTAACGTGCGGTTAGGTTACGACAAAGTTACTATATATTGCCGATTTGTGAAATATAGAGCATCCGAATTTCTTACCAATTCGCTTGTAAACGAAGGGGTTAAAGATATGAATGTATTACAGGACATTCGTTGTGAAGATATTTCCCAGCCCCCACCCTGGCTTTTGAAAATACACTAAAAATGGTATATATATATATAAAATCAGAAATACATTGGGAACATGTTCCAACCCCCCCCCCCCCCAGAAAAACGGCCCTGGTTTCAGGACATTCATTCCCGATATGCGCCAGTCACAGTCCACTCTCGTATGAGAAACTACTTTGGAATTCGCATTTTCTCTCTCTCTTCCCCCCCCCCCCATAAAAATCCAATGCCTAATTGATTTGAGTTTTGAGTTATTTTTGAAATTTAATTTCGTTCTTTTAATTATCTAGAACGTAAATTTCTTAACGAATGTTAAAACTCCCTGAAATAGGAAATTCTTTTACAACGAAGTGATTTCTTCAGTACCTTGGAGCTCGTTATAACGGGATTCGACTGTATTGTGCTCCTTAACTGGAAACATTCGAATTTCACGGGACACATTTCTCAGAGTTAAAGCTAAACAATGAGGTGACAAAATATCTGTATGATTCATATTTTTTAAAGAATTGGAAAATTCGATTTCTCTTTCTCATCCTTTCAATCTTCTTGAATAATTAATCTACATGTTATAATTTTTTTTCCATCTGGCACCCTCGAAAATGTTCTCTCGCAACCCCAAGGGTGCAGGCATCGCTGGCCAAGAAACACTTGGCCAGCGATGCCTGCACCCTTGGACAGCACTATATACGTACTCATACTACTACTACTGATGCTACTGCCAAACCGAAGATGCACCTCTTAACGGCCTATTCATCAACACAGTTTAAACTACAATCGCAGGTTAAACGATCAGCGATCGACACGGATTGGTTAAAATCCTTAATTTAACCAATCCATTTCGATCTTTAATCCTTTCACCTGCGATTGCAGTCGAAACTGTGTTGGTGAATACGGCCGTTACACATTCCTCTCCGGAATTTCTATTGAATTGGTATGTGCCGGAATGGAATGTGTGTTGTGAGTACATGCGTGGACCTAACGTATTTATATTATCGGGAGCTTAGTTGTCATCTTTTACCCTACAGGGTGAGAGTTGAGTCGACTAAACAAGGCTCGAGCTCCTTCCTTTCCGGGATATTGGCCTTTTACCCGGTTGGGGTGAACCATGCTGGGCAGATTTTTCTATATACTGGGAGCACTGAAGAAATGACAAACTATTGTAAAGGGATAAACATATCTGAAACGCATCATCAGGGAACCACGTCAACCAAAGTAAATATTTTAAAAGTCATTGTTGAGGCCTCCGAACCATTGTTGCCCGCAGTACCGTCTTAAGGCATGGGCCCACAAGCGAAAAGGGGCCCCACAAAAATGAGATCTGGTTGAGATTTTTCGAGAATTTGCCTGGTAGGGCCTCAGAAAAATCATTTGGCCCGAGGGCCCATGATGCTCTCAAGACGGCCATAGTTGCCAAACAGTTTTTGTTGTTTTTTTATTTTTTTTTTTTGCCTATCTCGGGCATTTGCCCAGCTCTGGCGAACTTTTAAGTAGTCTGTCGTTGAAGAATCGGTCTAAAATTGTAAATTTGTCTATAGAACGTAAACACACACACAGAGAAAATAAATTTTACATACATGGTGCACAACTAACAGCACGCACCACATTTTGCTGGTGAACCGTTGATCCTAGAGACATACTGGAATTAGAAATATAAAAGTTATTCGAATAACGTGTATAGAACTTATATATGTCATTCATGTTTTAAGAGGTTATATTGTTATTAAAATACGGTCCTCCCTTGCCCCGACCTCTAACTTCCAATTACAAAGTTGTTGTCCCTGTCTGTCCTGAGGCCAACAACAACAAAAAAATCCACATGTCCAAGTGCAATATTCACAGAGATAATAGTTCGTAAAATGGATAAAAGTTGGGAAAGAACAGCAAAAACTAACGGAAAGCGCACTTTTTACCATTGCAATTTTTGTTCCCCCCTTGATGCCTACTGACAACCCTCTGAGTTTGTCGGTCCATTAACAGAACACCCTGTACATATTTGTTTATAAAGCTACTGCTTTGAATATAGTTTCACGGTTACTCCTGATTTAATAAAAAACTCTGTTCCATAAAATTTTTGAGACTATGTCAAACAATCGCTAGGAGCGTACCCCTTTCTTTCTTCTATATTCTACAATACAGGAAACGTATCATTATTATTTTACTTTAAGGAAATCCAAGTGAAAAATAAGTGTATGGATGTCTGACTGCTGCTTGCGTAATAAGAAAGACCCCCAATTCGAATTGTGAGTTGACGTTCCTCCGCCCAAGCTGTGTATCGGAATCCCATAATCCATTACATCGATCGATTTCAGGTGAATTCGGAATCGGCTTTTTTTATTCGTATGTATACTTCTCGAGTGTGTGTGTGTCCCGGTCTTTGGACATCTCTCTTGTTAAGGCTTTTTTTCTTTCTTTTCTTGTGCCTGTCATTTTTCTATAGCTGAATATCGCTGGCTGAATGAAGTGTCTCGTGTTTTTCCAACGCACATGCGCGTTTTTTGTTTGATTCTTACTAAATTCTAAGGCTAACTACTACTACTTAACCGCAGATGCACCACGTAAACATTGCTCTGGAAGGGAATTTTTTACGCATTGGTATGGGGGTCATTCAAGTATTACGTCAGCATCGGGGGGGAGGGGCGGAGGGGGTTTCGGATTTGCTGACTGTTGATGACAAGGGGGGGGGGGTTTGAAGGTTGCTTACGTCATCAACCACCCCTTTTTGAAGATATGAAATATTCTAAGCTGCTGACGAAACTTTGCTGACGGGGTGGAGGGTGGGTCAGTGTTTTGCTGACAAGGGGGGGGGGAGGGGGTCAAAAATGGCTGAAAATCTGCTTACGTAATACTTGAATGGCCCCTATATGGTGGAATACATCGGCGTCTCAGAACCGGGGGGTGTTGGTGGGCGCTTGAGCACCCATGGACGTTTGTGTGGAGAGTGGATCCGAGCACTCCTCTTTCAAATAACGAGATCATGGATCACCGCTCTATTTCAATGAAGATATATAACCAGGTGGTCACAGAAGACCTAGACCCATGCTGGCAAATGCGCGTGTATGTGTTATAAGGCTAACGTGAAGTTTGTTTCTGTGCGATGATTGTTGTAGTGCTGCCATCTGCCATTGATTTTTCAAACTAGGAGTAAAATGTAATGATTGAATATTTGTACCGTTGTATGCCTGTTGTTCTCCGTGAAGAGCCTTTTTAACGGGGAGATCGGCTCTAATTCACGCCTCGGAGTTGGGAACCACAGTAAACTAACTTTAGCCGATCACCACTGTGGCGACGGTGGGTCCTAGAATTGATTCAGATATCAGTCTCCTACATGAAACTCAAGACGAACACCCACAAGTTAGAAACACTTCCGACGACCCTGACGGAATGTGTGTTCCGAGTGTATGAGCGGCCCTAGCGTATTTATGGCGCCAGAGTTACGAATGTTTCGTGTTCTGCTGATGCTGCCATTCGTCTTTTGTATTTTGAATCGGCAATGGCAGATTATTGAATTTTCGTGTTATGCATCGTATTGAAAGTGCGCCTGCTGTCTGCGAGGAAACTTTCCCAAATGGGAGATCGACTTGCGTCCGCTGGATGACACGAGACAGAAAAAATTCAAAGATATAGCCAGTTTCCCCACTTCCTTCCCCGGGTTCCGACCCTGCATTCCCCCCCCCCTCCAAATAATCCATGTGGAATGAAATCCTTTTCTAACGACGAAAGGAAAATAATTCTACCACGATATCTACTTAATGACGCTTTCGAACGTCTGGCAAGAAAGTCAAATCAAAACGGGGGGGGGGGGGGGCTATAGGTGTACGCAGAATTTTCTCGAAGCGGGGGGAGGGTTCAGATATTTTTCCCTTCTGAGTGGGGGTTTACTTTTTTTTCCTGCAAAATAACACTATAATCTTGGCTCAAGGGGGGGGGGGATTAGAACCCCAAAACCCCTCCTTTGCGTACGCCAATAGTCGGGCCACATAAGACCAAAATATAAGAATCACATCGGTTGAATTTCTAGAGTAAAATACGGTATACGCAGGCGCACGAACATTTGTCCCGACGGTAACGCCCTTGATGATGGCCCACACACATGCGAATCAAAATAACGAGATACCGGATAGGGAAGGATGCATTTAGCCTTCAGAAGTCACGTGTTTGAAGGACATATAACCAGAACAACCTAATTATCTTCTAGAAGGGCATTCAACAATAAATATATACACGGCAACCAAACAACGGACGCAAAAAACCATCAAGTGTTAACACGCGTCGAACTTTTCACGAACCGTTTTGATTCTTTGTATACCAACTAATACCAGAATAGGTGACCTGCTAGCGATTAAGATCGCTCCTAAATAAAACAGACCGTTAAAAAAATATAGTAATAAGTCCTTGTGTCAACACACATTAATCAGAATCTTCAATAATTGAAAGAGCAATTTTCAATATCTCTTACTCGCAATCGATGCACATTGTTAAAATACAGGGCATGGGCGGAGATACGGGGGGGGCACGCCCCCGTCAAATGTGGAGTTGACTGAACTAATGTATATATGCATATATGAGTTGACATCATCATCATCGTGGCCCCCCCCCCCAGACGTCCAAGTCTATTTCCACCTATGATACAGGGTGGGCAAAAAGTCCGTAGAAACTATAAAAATGAATAAAAACCGGAAAAATAACCGAAATAATAAACGGTTTGCAGGGTTAGGATCGCTAAAGTCACGGGAATTTTTGTAAGATAGGAAGGCAAAAAACTCAAAAAACAGCCGATAAGTGGCACTGGTACGATCGACTTCGGTGGAAATATGCAAATGAGACGGTTATAAGAACTTGCGCTCCTAGTCCACAACCACTTCACCGTTGTGAAACGTGTATGTGGACCTGCTGGATTTGTGACTCGCCAGCAATGTGTTATCCCCTGTGGTGGTCATGTGGAACACATACTGATGTAATAAACGATTTGGAAGTATTTTGTTCCTTAAGGGCCGTTCAAGTATTACGTCATCATCGATGGGGGGAGGGTGTTTCCGATTTGCTGACTTTTGATGACAAGGGAGGAGGGGGGTTTGGATAATGCTTACGTCATCAACCACCCTTTATGAAAATATGAGTTAGGATTCACAGGGGCAGAGCTGATGACGAAATTTTGCTGACAAGGGAAGGGGGGTCAAAAATGGCTAAAAATTTGCTTACGTAATACTTGAACGGCCCTTATTTGCGTATATTTTCTTTAACTTGTAGGTATACGTCAGCACCACCTATCGACTGTTTTTTTAGGGTCCTCCCCCCCCCCCCCCGTCTTAAAAAAATTCCCGTGACCTTAGCGATGCTAACCCTGCAAACCATTTTTTATTTCGGTTTGTATAAATTTTTAAAGTTTCTACGGATGTTTTGCCCACCCTGTACTGTAATACATCAAAGTCACAAACAATGCTTTAACCCATGGGTGCATAATCTCCGGCCTTTGGTCCAGCGAAAGGTGTTCCGATAGAAAAGTAGCAATATACGCAACATGATAAGTGCCTAGAGTAACCATATTTCCTTCATAAAAATACGGGACATCACCAAAAGAAATTATCAAAAGCAAGTAAAATTGCCGATTTCAGTCTCAAAAAAAAATTCTCAAAAGTAAATAAAATTGCCAACTATCGCTAAAATTGCTGAAAAATCGCCACCAATGGGAGAGAATCAGAGAACTACTGCAAGTTGTGCGTGCAATGAGAGTAAAAAAGGTAATTCATCACAAAAAAAAATGTATGTTTGACAATAAGTTGGAAAATATATTTGGATGACTATCATTAATTATAATATAGTCATAATTATCATAATATAATTTATAAGTCATGAAAATAACCTTGATCCTTGATTTCAAAAATTCAAATTAAGCCTCATTAAAAAAAAAAGGGAAAAAAACGGGAGATTTTATATTAAAAAAAAGTTGGGATGGCAAAAACTACGGTCAATATCCCGTAAAGTACTGGTCATATGGTCAAAAACGTTTTGGGCTCGCGGCCTGAAAAGGTGTTGTGCAACCACTTTCCTGTTTGAATTTTCCTTAGTTTTGAATTGGAACTCATTCCTATTTGATGTAGATTTGTAAAGAGGGATAACAGTGATAAGAATCAACCTAAGCCAGCATTACACTATAAAAATTTCATAAAAGTTAATTTATAAAACTTGAAAAACGCAACAAGTCAGGTTATCGGTTACAATCGCTCAAATTTAACCAATATTCTTATTGGTTGCATTCGTCAAGTCTTATAAAAGAACTTTATCAAACTTTCATAGTGTAATCTCGGCCTTGAACGGATTTTTAGCATTAAATTGAAAAAAAAAATATAACCCTGGTGCCATAAATGTGTGGATTGCTTTTTTTTCTCGTTGCAGAATTTTTTCTTTTGACCTCAGGGAGTTTAGCCCTGATTTAAAGGATCGTGTAAGTTTTGTGTGAGGGAGAAATATGGTAAATTTGAACTTCCAGGGCTTTCATCAGAGGCGGCTTAAGTGAGGGTGCAATCACTACTCCTATATATAGGAGGTAGTAGTGCAGTGCACCCGGGTGGCAGGTTTTAAGGGGAGGCAGTGTAGACTTTAGTTAAGACCCCAAAATTTAACACAGTCAAAATTCGCATGACATCACGCTTTTGAGTCATTCATACCTCGATAACGGAAACGTTGAGATAATAGACAGGGCCTCTGAATACCAGAAACAAGAATGTAAGCTATCGAGACAAAATTTGTACCAGGGTTTTTAAGATGGCCTCCAGGAAAAGTGCAGTTTATAAAAATTTAACCAAAAAAATTCTGAAAAAATTGTATGTAAAGATTAATCTCTTCAAATACAAGGTTTTGGCAACAAATTTGAATTATTTCTATTTAAAACGAATCGGCGATAGATGTGGTAGCCTTATCCTAACCCTTCGCACGTTAGAAAAAAAAGGGAAATACTATATATATAAAAGGGAAAAGTATATATCACATTCATTGATAATAGAATTGTTTTTTAGAGTTCTTTCGCGCTCTTACATTTATGCAGGGTAAATTAGGCCTGTTCTGCCAAACGAAAGGGGGTGATAGACGAGCTCACGTGGGTCACAAAAAAACCTACCAAATCCTGTCCTATCTCAAACCGTTTTCGATTATCCACCATAACTCGAAAACAGTTTAAAATAGGACAAGGTTGGTGAGTGTTTCATGAACCACTCGGGCTAGTCTATCACCCCCCCCCCCCTTTCGTTTGGCAGACTAGGTCGGATTCATCCTGTATATACATAGATTGATATCCCATTACTATCAATTTAATAAAAATCTTAGAATAAGGCAAGCACCCAACTACTACTCGCCAAGGCCGTAGGACCAGTGGCGGATGAAAGTCAGTCGAGGTCCCGGACGCAAAAGAGAATATTGGGCCCCTTAAATTGGAAAAAAATGCGAAGTTTGTATTTTGAGACCCCGGGCACGAACCCACCGTTAAATCCGCCTCTGGGTAGGACCGAAGAGTCTGGTCCTTCCCCCGAAATGCGAGAAAATGACAGCAAATCCATTATTCTATCACTTTGGTTCCCTTCCGAACAAAATTTCTGGCTACGGGCCTGCTACTCGCAATGCTTGATCCAATGAAATGAGTGAAAAAAGGATATCGCCACCCAGGGCAGATACTAGACATTTTGTCAGCAGGGGCAAACACTCATTTCGGCTCACTGGTGTGAAGTAAGAGCACTTGAAAGGCGAGTTCGGCGCCCCCTCCCCCAGTTGCGGCTGTGACCACCAGCTGAAAATAAGGTCTTGCAGAACCGTCACAGTCGGCGTAAGTAACGATATGGTACGGTTTCTCTACCGCCAATTTCAGTCTACACGAGCCTCCATAACTGACTAGAAATGTGATAGACCGGAGTTGTGTTCCGTTAAAAGAATTTTGAAAATCTCTGGAACTCCTTTAGAGGCACAGTGGTCGTCAGCTGAAGTTGGTTTACTGCGAAAAAAACCAACTTTGAGACGCGAATGAGAGCCTGTCTCTCACTTGAAAAAGTTCCGCTGCAGACCTTCAACACCGTCAACAAAATTCAGGCATTTGCGATTTTTCATTTCAAAATATAGATGGCCGCACCAGTATGACACGAGAGAAACAAGAATAATTTCATAAATACGGTAGGGTCATTGCACACGCGTTCTTACGAGCGAACAAATTCGTTAGAAATTCTCACAGGAATGTTTACCAGGTGCATTTGCGGTTTAGTACTTGAACCTCAGAACAAGGCTATGCGCTAAAAGAACGTGAATGTAAGGGCATGCACTATGCCGTAGCTGAGGATGATCGTCTGGGAGGTCGTCGTCCCCTTCTCGCAATACGAGAAAATGAATACCGCACGATTAATTTTATTGCGTCATCAGTTCGACCCTCACTCAACAATTTTTGGCTGCGACCCAATGGGTCAAAATGCAAGATCGAGTAGCTTACATGCAATTACATTCTCAGAGCGTAAGTAGCACAGGGTATATAACACATTTGTATCATGTGCATTCTAAGTCGGAGCCAATCTTCCCCCATGCCATTTTCTAAAATGGGTGAAGTGGGGGCACACATAATTTCCATAATGTGATGCCTATACATCGTCTATGTGGTCAGATATATTTGACGTCTCTTGCCTACTTCTCTACTTTGCACTATTCATCTTTTCACATCCCTGGGTGGTACATTTCATTTCACCTGAAATGCTGCAAACCACCATTGGTGAATCAACCTTAAGAGTTCAACATATATAATATACAGCTCTCATCAATTATGTAAATTTTAGAAAAATTCATCCAAGTTATGGGGTATCACAAGTGCCTAAGGCCAGGCAGGGTCGTCTTAAGATAAGAGGGGCCTCACAAAAATGAGATCTGGTTGAAATTTGAGAATTTGCCTTGTAAGGGCCTCAGAAAAATCACTTGGCCTTAAGGCCAGGATTACACTATAAAAGTTCATTTATAAAACTTGAAAAGTACAACCAATAAGGTGATCGATTGCATTTGCTAGAATGTTACCAATGCTCTTATTGGTTGCATTTATCTCAACTTCTATAAAATAACTTTTATAGTGTAATCCCGGCCAAAAAGTATCGTCAGTTGAACTACTATAACCTTTTGCTCTAGAGTTCTTGCCCCAACTTCAGAATCACTATGTGCTATAAAGATACTGTTACCAAAATTACGTAAATAGTATGTAAAATTGTGTAAATAATCCTTATATTATGTAAAAATGAAAATTAACACATTTCTATGTAAATCTCGCCGAATTGGTGTCAAACTTGGCAGCAGCTCCAATAATTTGGGGACGTCATAGCGCAGAGAAATTTATAGAAAGTGAAACGATGGGATCTCATGAGAATGGTGTAGAAATTTCTTGATTTTTCTTTCGCTGTATAAAAGTGCCAACTTTCAGGGTGTCTATGCTTATGAATACGTGTACATAGCTGTTCTGTATAATAAATCTGTGTTGTCCTTCGAATTGCTTCGTGCTTTGCCATCTTGAGTACTTGTGAGACACATTATTCTGAACAATACCAAAAACCTTAAAAGTATAAAAAAAAAAACCCTGCGCAGGGCCGTCTTAAGAGTATCTTGGGGGGGGGGGCAGCAGTGATTTTTCTGAGGCCCCCTACCTGGTGAAACACATTTAATTTCAAAAATTATAACCAAATCTCCTTTTCACGAGGCCACCGGGTGGGCCCATGCATGAAGACGGCAGCGACACTGCAACTCCATTGCCAAATAGGAAATTTTCTCTCTTGAATTAATACAGGGGCAGAACAGAATAAGACATACATATTTGATTCAAAACTCATCAGAATCAACCTGAACACTAATTTTTCTTTTGCCATAATGAAAAATGAACAAAAAACTGCTCCGTCGAACAACAAACTTCATTTTAATAACATCTTTTTTTTCATCTATTAAAATAAGTATAACAAGCTAAAAAAAAATTCAACATGCGAAAGAAATCAGTGGGTCATGAAAATAGTATTATATAATAATCTGAATACTCGAATAAATGAAGTCATTAAGCATTTTTCCAACACTAAGTATCCTACACCAGGCTCGAGAATTTCCAAAAACCTCTTGAGTTTCATTTGTCTGGAAATTTTCTGACAGCATCATCAATTGCCTTCGCTACGTATTCCACATTGTTGGTGTTCAGTCCACAAATACTTATGCGACCATCTTTTGGCAAGTAGATATGGTATTGCTGCACTAAGTATTGCACTTGCTGTTCTGCAATTGAGAAAAAATTTTTTTGCTCTGTTACGATTTCTGTAAGGGAGTAAATAGCCATTTACTTTACTTTATTGGCCACAGTGAAAAACAAAATACACTTGCTTGCAAACGTTAAACATGCAACGGCTTACATAACATTACGACACCGCTTTAATCTTGCCCGTATGGATTGGACAGTTAATTGAGCACAAACACGTGGTACCCAGACAATGCTTCATAGCATTGATAGCACATGAAACTAAATGTAATTATGCAAATACTGCTATTACTATAGTCGATACTAGTTATAACAATCCCCCCACCATTATACAGGCCATTCAATTACAATGAATGGTAATGCTTTTATATAATGACACTACCTTATATGTTTTTCTTTCAGTATAAGACCAGCCAATACAACATCCTTTTTTCAATGGAACAATAGGGGTTATATTATAACAAGCACTGACTTAACCGCACATACAAATGCAAAATACTAAAACCCTCAAAATTGAAATTCAGTTGGCACTCAGTATTTGCAGCTTTCATATTCACTGTTTTTGTACTTGCAGTCTCCTCCCCAATTTATTTGGAAAACACTGTTGAGATAATAATTCTCATATCGGAACAAAATATAAGTTGTTCATGTTAAATAGATGATCAGAAAATCCCCTCTTAAAGGTTTTTCTGGTGCTTTTAAAAACATTTATACAAGACTGTTGTTTAAATGTTTCTGAAAGTGAAAACTTGCAAGGAAAATTCAAAACATTGAACAAAGGGTAGCTTCATTGCTGCAATTTCCCGTTATTATGGCATCAATGAGTTTACATCCAAATATATTAAGAAATAAGAATTTAATCTTAAAATTCATGAAATATTGATGAAAAGAATAAGTCACATCTCCCAATATTTTCTATGAACAATGGAAAAAAGTGACTACTTAACTTTTTTTCCGATTGTTAATGGAAACGGGTTCACTAATGTAGAGATAGAATAAGATAGTTAATCGAATTGGAGAATTAATAGAAATTTAGAAATCGACAGTGGAGGAATTAATCGAGCTGACTGCTTCTGAAACCAAAGTGATGCCTTGTGAAGATGATCAAGATGATTGAGAATTAGAAGACAAGTTCATTAAGAACAACATAGCAAAGGATTCATACGCTTAAATCGACAATGGATTGTTACTATGAAATAGACCCATCTGTGGTAAATTTTTCACATGTAAAAAAATCGGTAAAGGAAGCCTTGTAACTATACTTTAGCAAATTAATTAGAATTTAGAAGAAATGACTAACAGACAAAGTTCTTTCAGAAGGCATTGTTTTGAATTACTGGACACCCCCACTTCTATTTTCACACAAAGCAACAGCTACTGTACAAATGACATGCCTAAAGAACAAAATTTTAGGGTTGGGATTATTCATGGCCACTCCTTTAACAAAACCCTCGCGAATACGGAGGGATGAATATAGTATTCATCAAGCTCTGGGGTACAGATGTTGCTAATATGTTCAAGTAAAAAATCATGAGCTTCATCATTGTCATGTTTAAAGAGTTATAACCTTATCTATATTGTCAACACACTAGCTGAAACATTTTTTGATGAAAAGCAATATAATCGCTTACGGTTGAGTCCAGTGTAAGAGAACATGCCAATTTGACTAGTAATGTGGTCCCATGTACCAGGAGTTCCCAGCTCGTCAAGCTTTGATTTCAAAGCTTTCCTCATTTCATGGATTCGACCAGACATCTCTCCAATATGATTGCACCTAAGTAAGTAAAACGTAACAATGAAACCTTGCTGTGACGATGCTTGTTATATAACAATAAATCCCCAACAATGATATTTTTGCAAGTCTTGTTTGGAAATGTCTATGCTATTTTTTCTTGGTCCACAAAATATTATATTGAGGTTTCACTGTAGCTAGATAGCTGATATTGCTGGAAAACATGTGCATCTAAAGTGATCTTTCTGAAAATTCTGAAAGCTAGAAGGTATTTACAATCATTTTAAAGACTTGAATGTACAGATAAGATATGGTTATGTTCAATGACAAAATGAAAACTATTTCTTGGCCAATTTCTGCCACAGCACTAATATTTTTAAAATATAATTTTCTACGGTTGTGGGACTGATGATGCCCCCAAGTCCATTTTTGTTGCCACAAATAGTCTTTGTACACTTCAATATGAAAACCCATGGTGCAGCATTCAAATATCAAGTTCAGAGAATTTTACTAATAGAAATATTACAGTGCACATAATGACCAATGATTAACCCCCTCCCCACCCCATATGGAAGAGACAGACAGGGACACAGGATGAGGAGAATCTTGTTTTTTTTATATAGTAAAATCTATATAAAATTGATTGTATGTCTGTGCATATATTCTCTATACAAATCTACAATTTTAGACTGATCTTCGTCAAATTTAACATTTCATTTCACAGCATGAGTGACAAGCTACTTTAGAAATTCAGAGCTGGGCAGAAAAATGTTGGGCAACAATGGTTTGTGGGCCTTAACAATGACTTTTGGAATGTTTACTTAGGTTACTATGGTTCCCAAACAATGTTTTAGACATGATTATCCCTTAAAATAATGGTTCATTTCTTCAATGCTTTTAATACATGGAGAAAACCTGGGCATCGTTGGGTATTATAGCTAGTTTATGATAAAAAAGCACATGAAAAATCACGGCCTGGAAGCCCTACCAAAGATTTCTATGGTCCCAGCTATGGGGAATCTAACTCTATAATCATACAGAAAAAATACTATCCAATTAAAATTAATTCATTTTGAAATTAATTTCTTTAAAGATAGTATATGGCTTACATGTATTATATGGATCCATGAAGATTCTTATGCAAACAATAGAAATTTACCCAACAAAAACAGATAAAATGGAATGATAAAAGCTAATAACCTAGGATCTGCTTAATAGGGGGATGGATGACAATAAGAACCCCCCCCCCACCCCCCAAGAAGGGGATGAGACCGATTTTTAATACACTGATCAATACCAAAAAATTAAACAAATGGCTTATTATGTGTGATACAAGTCACTACATCCAGGAATTTTGCAATTTAAATTCTCCCCTGTATTCAGAGGTATATGCAGAATTGGCATGCACTGGTGGCACGTCAGGGTTGGGGGGGAGGAACATAAGGAATTTCTTACTGAGAATTTTCCTTAACTCCCAAAAAGCGTTTTAAATTAACAGAAATCAATTAGGATAGCACATAAAGATATTTGAAAATATTTTAAATTTTTGATCACCTTGGGGGGGGGGGATCACTGGTCCCCTACATCCCTCCCTGCGTATGCTTCTGCCTGTGTTTAATATAAAAATTACTAGTTTCCATAATAAAACTAATTTAAAATTATATGTTGCATAAAGTTTGGCTCAATCAATACTCTAAAATGGTTAGCTCAAAACAATACTAGAAGCATAACTTATTCTGTCAATGAAAACCAAATGTAATACAGGAAATGTCAAACACACCAAAATTAATATCCAAAATTTATTTTAAAAATAGAATCGCAATGAATATTTAGTTTACCATTCAATCATGTGTGGTGTGCTTTTTAGTACACTAGCAACTATGCGCACACCATGACTTGGTGGGTTTGAATAATTTCCTCTGACAAGAAGTGTTATTTGAGCCCTGCAATTAACCATTGGAGATTGGTCCTTGAAAACAATCGTGAGATTTCCTGCACGTTCATCTGAAACAAAATAAAGTTTTACACATGTTCTTCAAGATCAACAATTATTAAGCTTCACATATGATATTTTGCATCTTATCTTCAAAACAAAAGTATGATCTTTTTCCCTATCCATCATGAAACAAAATAAAGTTGTATCCAAGCTGAGATAGAATTAAATATTACCAAATTTTCTGAGACAGGAGAGAGAGATGTAACCAAATAACAATGAACCTAATAAAGCAGTGCACACTACTAAAAGAGTCTGGATTTAACAATGAGGTAAATATTTCTACTGATACATTGTTAAAATAATAAGGCAACTAAGCTTCATCAAAATCAAATGGCACTGTGATCTATTGTATTAAACTATGATAAAATTTATTGTATTTTATTTCTACCAAAGCTAAATTACTAGTGTAAAATTACTGGGATGTCCAAAATTACTGGAAAAAAATAGAAATGTCCTGTAAATTAGTTACCCTATTCTTTTCTTATCTACACATCTCTCCTATGTGAATTTTGCGGGGGGGGGAAACTATTCCTCACCAGAATGTAACAAAAGCCTTCAAGCTTCAAACTATATACATAAAAACAACAATGTAAGTATACCCAAAATGTGATGAAAACAACAGCTAGACATGTTTCAGAACTGTATATGAAGTTTCATTCTCTTCAGTATCATATAAAAAAAACAAAAAATATAACCCCCACATAGCAGGGAGTTGCTGACTCATCAGGATGCAAGGTCAAAATGTTCATTTAAGGTCAAAAGACTATTCAAGCTTTGCTCAAATTGTGTCTAATTGAAGGGAAAAAAATTATAAGAGACAACACAAATGCAAAGTGAAGCGGGTCAGAGTATTACTATATTGAAACTTTTTTATATCTTACTACTTTACCACACGCCATCTTTGGTCATATTGCCATACAGCAATTTAATACTAAACAAGTTGGGTTGGAAATGAAGGTGTCATCTATCTGTGGTCATCTCAGGCTTGGTAAGGAAAATAACTTAATTTTGTCCCCCCCCCCTCCCCCAGGATGGAACTCTGACACCTCCATGATGGTAGACGAGCATCATACCACTGCACTACTCCGGGGCTAATAGCTAATAATTGGAAATTAAGAACTTTAGATAATCAAAATCAGTTGTTTAATAGGGTTAAAATTTTCAAAGAATGGCACAACTTGATACTTACTGTAAAGACCAAAATTCTTAGCAAATGATTGAGCACAGAGTAGTTCGAAGCCCCTAGACACAAAATAACGAACAGCCCAACTGTCTTGCTGTAAATCACCCGATGCAAAACCTTGGTATGCACAATCGAAAAATGGAAAAAGACTTTTTTCCTTGAAATTGAAAGAAAAAAAATATAAATTTTAAATAACTATTCAAATGTCATCATAAGCAAAAAATTTATTTTTCTGATATATATAAGTCATCAACCTCCATAACATCAGCTATCTGCTTCCATTGGTCCTTCGTAGGGTCAACACCCGTGGGGTTATGAGCACAAGCATGCAGGATTATGACAGAATCTTTAGGTGCATTCTGTAAAAAACCAGTAAAAAAATATTTTCAATCAAACTTTACAATACGCATCTTCACTATTCAAAATGTATACATGACAACTGTATAGTAAAAATAACTCAATCAGATGATCAAAGGTCAAACCCTGATTTAACGAACCAGATTATACCAATTTCTTTATTCATTGAATCAAGGTAATCATTGTGTAAAGGTTAATATTAACCAGTGGCAACTCATAACAAAAAATTCTGGGGAGGGGTGGACATGTCAAAATCGTTTCACATTCATTATGATCAGAGCAAATCAGATTTAGCATGAGTAAGTGGGGCATTTGCCATGGACCTCATGATTAGGTCCCAAAATTTAAACATGTATATTCATTCTCTAACTAAATATCTTTGATCCCAGTTACAAGGGTACTCTTTGATTCCTGCTTTGCCTAGGGCCCACTGAAATCTAAATCCAGGCCATATTCATGGTGTGATACTATCGAATATGATACTGAAAAGGCAAACAATCACAACTGATGGTATCACTGATTTTTATATATTCTGGATTTCTTTCATCACCCTGGAATTGCAATTTGACAAACAGTGGCCATAACGTCATATTTAACCATAAACAGTCAGTTGGGCATCTCTGGAACAATTTTTGCTATTGCATCAGATTGATGTAAGCCACAATGTCAGACAACCTTGAACCGACACTGAATGTGATATTTAGGTGAGTATTCAATGAATGAGAAAAATTTACTTTAAAGCATTTATTTTGAATGCAGTTGTCTTTTTCCATCTGCCACGGGTCTGCTACCATTACACCACTTCTTAAAATATTCTTTTTTTATTCCAACCTCTCTCAGGAATAAAGCTTTGTCAATGTGCAGTAGTGATGGACTCACATCGAAGGACCCGGCTTCAAACCCCACCAGCCAGCACAGTTGGTGGTTGGCTGAAGTTAGTTCTCTGTGGTTTCAAACTTTGAGTTTAAGGTGCAAATAAGAGCCGATCTCCTCATTAAAAAGTCTTGCTGCCACAGATAGCAACAGGCCTACAATGGTACAACTATCAAATCATTACCTCTCACTTGCATGAAAAATAGATGGCAGCACTAAAAATTCACATACAGCACTAGTTAGACTCAAACTGTTAGGCACACATGCACACTTCCAGCACAACTCATTCAGTAGTAAATTGCTCTATGGCAATAGACCAGAGTTGTGATCAGTTTGAAGGAAAAGGAAAAAGCTGAAGTGGTCCATAATTTGCAATAAGCTAAATAACTCAACTTTGCATAAGCTAAGTTACTGATATAAACTTTGGCCTTAGCTTAGAGTATTGGGGGGAACCCTCATCATGAGAGCATGATTAATATTTCGCATGCACATTCTCAAATAATACTGATATGTAGAGTGAATTTCATGAAACACATACAAAAATCAAATCAGAATGAATAAACAGAATCCAGAAAAATCACCTTCAAGTCCTCAATCATTCCATCAAAATCCAACGATCTCTTGGACGCTTCCCAATACCTGTAACTATGACAGTTTTCGAATCCAGCATGAACAAATATCAAACGGTGATTTGCTATACCAAAAAATAAAAAAAATTGTCAATTTTATGCTTGGTAAGTTCTCTCAGAACTTTATAGAAAGCAACAATTATTCAGTTTTGACTCTTAACATTCAAATCAGCAGAAGATGGTCCAATTAGGAGGCATGAGAGAAAAGCTCTTATGAAAGGAAAAAAGGGAATTTAAAACTCTCGTCAGAGAAATTTATACACATACTTGCCAACTACTATGGAATTTCCGTAGTTTCTTTGGTTTTCTGCCATAAAATATGGAACTACAGTGAATCGTGAAAACTACGGTAATCTGGTTTTTTTTTTAGAATTTCTTTCAATTCCATTATCCTATCGAGTACAAAATGGCGTCACGCAAAGAATAAATATAAAAATTAATAACAAACAATTGACATGAAAAGGTATGGTTTGCACTAAGATAACTTATGGTGGCCCAGAGTTCTTTTCGATAAACAAAAGAAAGTTCAAATTTCACTCACAGATGGCGCTGTATACAATGAAAAAAAACTAATATGTATATAAAATTGATTTTCTGTCTGTCTGTTCTGTATACAAATTTTGTATGTGTACCAAACAGGCTCCCCAATTTAAATGCAGACTACTTTGAAAGTTTTTCAGAGCTAGGCAAATGCCCGATAGGGTCAAAAAACTGTCCAGTTATGACGACTTTTAAAATGTCTTTGGTTCCCAAACAATGGTTTATCACTTCTTTAATACTCCCAGTATATAAAAAACCCCAGATTTTTCAGTGCCAGGTATTACATCTAGTCTATACATATAAAATAACATGTCCTGAGTGATTCATCATTGCTGAGCCAAAACGACTGAAGCTATAAATATAACATTTGGCAGTAGTTTTATTTCATGAAGACTCACAAAGAAGGGGTTTTCCAAAATTCAACCCCCAAGGAGGGTCCAAAGGTTATATGGAGAAACCATGCTGAAATTTAGTCAGAAGTTTTATTTCATGATGTAAAGGCTCATTATATAAGAAGGGGTTTTAAAAAGTTCAACCCCTAAGTGGAACGGTAAAATAAATGAGAAATAATTGCAATAATAAAATAAATTCAGAGACCTTTGATGGCTAAGACAGAAATAAAAACCAATATAGCTACAGTACAATATTTAAATCTGAAATCATGTAGTGTTCATATGAATTGGACAAAATGTTTTGCATTCCAGCAGCAAAGTCTCATGGGCCAACAATAGTCCATGAACCTGCAGTTGAAGACCGATTTGGATTATTAAAAAAAAACTCTGATCATTCACTTAAGTATGAGCTACATAGAGAATAATATGGAATAGTAGATTAACTTGTGATCAAGAATATTAATAAAAGTAACCAACGAATAAAGCAAATATTTAAATTTCAGGAAGCAAGAGTTTTCACAAAGTCCACAGCTGATTTAGATTTCTACGAAGGTACATATATTTGGACCTTCAAAAATATATTAGTAAAAGACAACAAATTAACACCATCGATCGCAATGCCATGGCTTAGATTCATTACAAGTGGGAATTCTAAGAAAATTTGAATAGACCAATTGGGCAGCTCCATTTCACAAGCGTCCAATCAAGACACTGCATTAGTCTTACACGCAGGCTCTCAGCTTCATTCTGACCTTGACATTTGAAGTGAACAGACATTTTTTCTGCTGAGCAACCAAAAGTTGTTGAGAGAGATAATTTGGTATCCAACCCAAATGGGACCCTTTTGGTCAGCGTGAGAGATATTAGTGGTTAAATATATTTTTTCCTCTGAAGACGACACCCATTGTGTGTCGAAATACATTCAGGGTTTTTGTATTTTTTGTGTATTTGCCTTATTAGTTGGTGACTTCTTAATAGAGAATGATGTGTTTCATTTTACAAGAAATATCTTGCATTTCAACCTTTAATGAATACAGAAATACACTCACGCCAGGTTGGGGAAGACATGAAAAAGTCTTTGAATTTACAACAGCGGCGTAAAAAGTCTGCTCCAATGCGAAGTGCACCAGTGCCACTCAAAGTTTGCACGCCTAGTACCTATAAAATAAAATTAGAAAATTAGATTCAATAAAGTGGTTAATAAAAATGCTCCCCAGCAAATTAAATTTCAGACTCTAAAGGGACCACCCCTCTCCCCCCAGCCAAGGAAGGCTTGAGCCCATCAAGCTTATATTAGGAGGGAACATCCAGCCGCCATGGCAACAGCGACATCAAATGCAAGGGAATCCCATGACTCGGTGAAAACAAAGTTCGTGCTTGGCAATTTCCCCGTTGTTAGTTCGGTCGCTAAATATTGTGTTTTAAAGATTAAGAAAAAGGATAGTCAGGGGTCTGTCCAGACTTTTTGCACAGGGTCCTGTTTTTGTGAAAATGTACCTTATTTTTGTGAAAATGTACCTTATTTTTGTGAAAACGTTCAAAATAGCAGTGAAAGTAATACTAATTAAACAGCAACCTCATTTTCCTATTTTATTTCATTTTTATTATCATTTTCCTAGTTTTTGATGCACTCACAGCTTGTTTGTGTTTCTGGCTATATATATGCTTGTTGACACATCGTGTTGGGTGATCATCAAATTGCACCCCCTTGGTCAATCCAGGGTCCCTTATCAAAAAATGTAGAACATATTTTGCAAAGAAAGCCAGATGCAGAAATGCTGTAACATAGCCAACTGTGAAGCTTCTCAAAACGTGCGATGTTCAACAAATTCGGTACTTTTAGACCCATTTTTCTAGCTTCTGTAGATGAAATTTTCTTAAAATCCGGCTCTACCGACGAATTCGTAGCATCTTTCAGCGCTTCCGATAAATCAGCAATGTCTTCCACCGCTTTCGACGAATCGGTAATGTCTTTCGAAGAAACGGAATTGTCTTCCGCCGCTTCCGACGAATCGGCAATGTCTTTCGAAGAATCCGAAATGTCTTTCAGCGCTTCTGATAAATCGGTAATGTCTTTAGGCGCCTCCGATAAATCGGTAATGTATCGCGCCGTTTCCAGGGTTTCGACAGCGTGGTTCGAAACCGATGAAGGAAGCAATGTTTCAGTAATTTTTTCCGGGTTAGCACAATTGGAATTATCTGTATCTGACGTCTTTTTGGTGACGTTTTCAGATCCTCGTTTAAAAAACGATGTTATGGAGCTGCATCCCCTAACGTCAGTTGGCCGTATTTTTTTAATGTAGTAATCACTATTCCTTGAATTTCCACCTGTTGGTGGTCGACCACGCTTCATATTAAATTTTCAAAAATGAAAGCGCAATACAGGAAAAAAAACGTGCACAAAAAATCCAATTCTACAATTGTTGATGATTGTTGTTGTGATTCAAAGACCATTTGAGGAGAAGTGCGGGGCTAAAGCGTTTGTATAATGGCATAGGTTGCGCGATAAAATATCGGACGCGGTCAATCCGTGGTCAACCAGCGGGATGTCCTAACCAGAAGACTAGAAACAAGGAAAGCCCTCTCAAGGTCACGCTCTTTCTCCGATCGCCTTTTCAAGGTCATGTTTTCCGGTATCCAACCAACAACTTCTATAGATAAGATTACTCATCTATGGGGGAGGGGGTGGTGGTGTTGGGCCAACAATACATGCTTAAAAAAAAAGATCAATGGCTTTCTATTACAACTAGGGTCATAACTGATAAGAATTTTGTCGCACAGCAGTCGCAAAAGTTCGTTTTTTACGACGTAATTTTCATGAAGGGTTCGTTTTCTGGAATTTTGTGATGGATCCGTTTATTATCCTCCAAATTTTGTGAAACATCCTTTTTTTTAGCCCCGGAATTTTGTGAAGGGTCCGTTTTTTAGCCCCAGAATTTTGTGAAGGGTCCGTTTTTTAGCCCCAGAATTTTGTGAAGGGTCCGTTTTTTAGCCCCGGAATTTTGTGAAGGGTCCGTTTTCCGGACCCAAATTCCGGCTGGACAGACCCCTGATAGTGAACTCATCTAAAGATGAAAAAAGATTAAATTATTTACTTCATTAATACTAGAATAATTTCTTTTGTCAACTGCTGAAAATTTCATTAATTCTGGAATTTTCCTTCATTAATGCTGGAATTATCACTGATTTATTTTAGAACTGAAATTCTTCCATTAATTCTGGAATTCTCATTAATTTTGAAATTATCTCATCAATGCTGATATTTTTTTCATTTATTGTTTTAAAATCATATTTATGTCATGAGAAAATAACAGGGGATTTTTCACCCTTTCATCTCAGATTTGGCATTTCTAACGCTGTTGGTAGTCCCAAAAAAGGTGACAATATATATATATATTTTTTTCAAGTAGACCTAATAGCTACTGTGGCGGTCAAGTGGTCATAGTGATAGACTCGCATCATAAGGGTCCGGGTTCAAACTCCACCGTTGCCACAGTGGTTGTCACCTGAAGTTGGTTTTCTGTGGTTCCTAACTTCAAAGGGGGGGGGGGATACGAGCCGATCTTCCCATTATAAAGTATCGCCAGAGAGCAACAGGCCTACAATGATACAATTAATCAATCATTACACTTCACTCAGTTTGAAAAATTAATGGCAAATGGCAGCATTATAACAAGGATTACACAGAAACAAGCTTCATGTTAGGCTCACAACACCCACACATTTCCCAGCATGGCCCAGATCTTTGACCACCTATTAAAATCTCTTCATTGAGATGGAGCGGTGGGCCACGATCTGGTTAAGAGGGTGACCTAACAGTGTACGAGTACTCATACTCATCAAGTGCTATATATTCGAGTGAATTTGTGTAAAATGTTCATTGCTGTGGGTCTCCTGATCCCTGTGGCAAAAGTTCTTTTCAAAATAGTAGTAGTTGGCTGAAGCTGATAAACAACCACCTACCATTATGCACAGGGACTGCATCAAACTTGCATCATGAGGACCCAGGTTCCAACCCCACTGGTGACACTACGGTGGTTAACTGAAGTTGCTTTTCTACGAGTTCCCCAGCTTTGAGGAGTGAATATGAGCCAATTGTCCCGTTAAAAAGTCTTGCCACAGAGAACAGATGGTACAAATGTTCAATCAATACATTTCACTCACAAAATATAGTTCGCAGCACTAAAAACTCACACATGATTTATCAGACTATTGAAACTCAGAAATGACGCACCCTTGGCAACGTCAGTCAGATATGTTTGCAACAGATGAGCAAAAACAAACTGCTTTTAGAGCATTTTATATTTTAGATGTTTTTTTTATGGTAGGTATAAGAAAGGGCTAATCCCAGAACCATCTTAATGTATGGGGCACAGAACTGCATAATAATGAGATCTGTGATTATGAAAAAGTATATAAATTAATGGATTGGTATTTCCAGCCATGTTAGAAAGGATACAGAACATTACTTTGCCCAGGACCCACAGTGCTATTGAAATGACCCTGAGAAATCTCCTTACAGGGCATGATATTGGGGAACAAAACATTTTATTGAAATTCTTTAGACACATTATGGTTTTCTTCTTCCACAGGTGGTCCTCATGCAATAATAGATCATGTAGAGCTGTGACTAGAAGAGGCCTCTGCCTTACTTGGGGGCAACTTTTGTTCTTGAATGCTTGCGAGGATTGCTCAAAGCAAAACTAGTCTTAGGCCAGGTGGCACCCTTCCTCTAGGGCATGGATTCAGGGTGATGTGTTGGAGGGGGTGATTTATTGTTTATTACTAGTCTCTACCATTCCATAGACAAATTTTATGTGACAAATTCATTCTATATTATCTGGCTCTTGAGGGAAGGGCAGTAATCTCCCCCCCCCCCCACTATCCTCTGGTTCAGTGCCTTCCCTGCATCTTCCAAGATGGCTTTAAAAGCAACAGACAAAGCTGCATTAAGAGTAAGCGTAAACAGTCCTATTGTTAAACTGGTAGCCAAACGGCATCAGCGCCCTCTCTGTTTAGATGGGTGCCTGCTGGCCTGTGATTGGCTGCTAGCATCGGGTAGGAAAGTCATTTCCCATAATGCATTTCCCCATCACGGCGCCATTTTGTTTACTTACTCATGTGAAGACTCTCGGTTAGGTTGGTTAGCTATTGCTCGTGGTGATTTTGGCAAATTGTTCATCTTTAAAATTATAAAAACGGGCCTTCTGAGGGCCAACTAAAATTATATTTATTGAATAAGTCCGCGTGCATTTGATGGGTGTAAAATGACACGAAGACAGGTGTTCACAAGTATAGATTTAGCTGTTGAAGTGTCGATAACATTGTTATTGTTACTGAGTGATTTATACTTTTAGGCACAAGTACGTCTCCTATAAAGAAGTAAAAAATGCCCGCTTTAGTGGGAATTAAGATTTTTAAGTTTCCTTAGCAATAGACTGAAAAATAAATCAAAGTTGAAATCGGAATAACGCGATCAAGGGAAGGGGGAATGAGAAGCGTGGGAGCCACGTGATCAATCGGCAAGTTCTACCCATCAAACTTCAGATGGCGCTGCCATCAATTCCGCTGCCTTTCTTTAACATTGAGTGGGTACGCTTAACTTACAAGCGGCTTTGGCAACAGAAGTCAATTTTTTGGGACAAAAAAGGTTTCCTTTATGCAGCTAGGTGTGGCCACACCTCACCAAAGCCTCCTGGATAAAGACTATAAGGCTCCTAGGTAGTATCTAGGAGGTTTCGACCTTACCCATCTGCTTCATTATGTGTGAAAACCCATAAGCACACATCACAATTGGCAAGATTTGTTATTACTAGGCCTACACGAATTTCAACACTTTTATGCAAAGGCAGATGACAACTGATGGCAATATGGATGGCATTACAACAGACCAGTCAATGATATTATGCACACATGAACCTGGGTTGGAGCCACGGTTGCATTTTTTGTAAAATTAGAAAGCAAATCTTACAATGCAAAAGCAATAGCTATTTTTGCAAAAATGCATACAGTAGGTACATAGGTATGAAATGAGTACACATCCATCCATCAATCATTAGCATTTTGCTAAAGCTTTTTCCCCCTTCTTTGCTTTTTTGCTAAAGGAATTTTTTATCTGGTTTAAGCCCTGACATGAACTGATCAGTATTATCAGTCTTTTTTTATATGTGATAGACCCGTATTTTGAATTGCACGTCATAGGTAGATGTGAGAGTTTTTCTGACAGAGTGTATAAAAACTTGACAAACTTAAAACAAAATTTATCTTGGGAAGACTTTCTGGATATTATACCGAGGCAAACTTTTCTTGCCTCAGCATAATAGTCAGAAAGCCTCTCTTGTTAATGTGTTGTAAGCAGAGGAAAAAAAGCATCTCTTTGTAAAATTTATCATCTTAATGGATCTAAAAATATTATAAATGTGTATCGAACTCATTCGCTGCAAGTATAATACAATTTTAACTTACTCTGCCTTCTGCAATTGCAGAGTTATCAAAATCGAGAAGCATTTTTGAAGCTTCCTTGCTGAATTCCTCCATACCAAGTTGGCCGAGATATTCATGATTTAGAGATTCATCCTCTGCAAGTTCTTTCTCCACTTTTCTGACCACAGGAAGAACCCAAGGCTTGCCTTCATTTGTACGATATGCTGATTTAAATGAAAGAAATCAAAGTGAGAACACATTCAAGAAATATTTCATTCATTGCTTTGCCTGTATCATGTACTATGCATTTATTTTAAAAGTTGCAGGCCTGATCACTCCCACTGGGGAGACCTTTTCTTAAATGGGAGATTGGTTTTCCAACTAGAAGGTGCAGATGAGAGCCACAGAAAACCAACTTCAGCTGGGCAGTCCGCACAACTACTGCAAGAGGCATGTCAAAGCAGCTGTCAACAGTAAACATGCACAACCTTGGTAGAAAACTTGAATAACAAATTTGGATACCCTATCGACGGTGCATCACTTTCATGAGTAAGCATGTGTATTGTTCTCTCCATGGTGGATATTTCCAGAGTGAACAAAAGTGATCTAAACAGCTAGTGACCAGAAGAGTGAGCTATAGAGTTTACAAACATGTGAGTGACCAAAATACTGTGCCAGCACATGAGTGACAAAAAAAATATATGACCTAGAGTAAGGCACTAGGTCACTGAGTAGCCCAGAACCTTGGCAAGCATGTGGGTGGTTAAAACAATGTGCAATGATTTGAAAAACCATGGGTGACAGTTTTCAAGCATGTGAGTGACTAAAGACATGGGCCAGCATTGAGTGTCCCATTGTATTGGTAAGCCTGTGAATGAAATAAAACAGTGCAAAGTGAAATACCAAAAGTACTAAGACAGCAAGGGAGTAGGTCAGCGAGTGACCTAAAACATATGCAAGCATGTAAGTGGTCAAACAGTGTGAAAGCATGTTAGTGACCGAAAGAGAGGGACTAGGTCAGCAACAAAGCAAAAGAATAACCCATAACATGTTTGAACACAAGAGTGCATAAACACTGGATTGACGTAGAGAGCCAGGGACCAGGTCATTGACCAACAAAGTAATCAAGCATGTGAGAGACCAAAAGTGACTTGAAGGGGGGGGGGGAGCATGATAGAGCCCAAGGCGACTAATTTCAGGAGTAAGTGGTTGAGAAAATTAACATAGAACAGGAGAAAGGTGCCAAAATTTTTGTAGCTGTCAGGAGACAAATTCATCAGACTCTGGTTGTCTCAAATTTTAACCATTACTTTTAGACACCTTAAACTCGGACACCCTATATAATAGAGACTGAATATCTCCGCAATGCATCCTCTGAATAAAATAATTTCTTTCTAGAAAAGTTAGCAGTTATCTTTTATCTATTTATCTGCAACGGAGGAAAGTGTTTTGTTTTCACACAAATAATCTCCCCTTATCAGGGAAAGATCCAGAAAAATAGATTACGAAATTTCACACGCAATAATAAATGAAAAGAATACATGATAATCTTGAGAATTTCTAGGGAAAAAAGGATAATCAACGTTTCTTCTTATCAGAGTAAACACGACCTTGACCACTAACAAGCACGTTATATAACAAGATAAAAAAAAAATCAAGTATGTTCAACCCACAGCTTGTGGCCACCCAGCCAAATATAGGACCCCCTCCGAGTGTGTGACCTGCAACCTCAAACCTAATTATTCTTAAATTAAACTAAGCAGTACATCTCCACATCACTTAAATGGCCCATGCATATTTAGATGACTGCACCACGTTAAATTTTCAAATCACTTGAGTGATCTGTGGCACAGTCTTAGATCACTTCAGTGACCCTGTGTAGTTCTAGATCACTTAAGTGTCCCGTGGCATATTTACAGATCACTCAGAACACTTTTGTCCCACGATGCTGTTCTACATCACTTAAGTGTCCCACTGCAAAGTTACAGATCACTCTGAGCCCCAAAGCAGAATATGCTAAAATCAGTGCTACTACAGAGCAATCTAGAAGAATTTAAAAAAAAGTGCAGAAAACACTAGTACAGGGATTTTTACTGCCAATCAGACAAGGGTTGCAAAACGATGCAAAAATCCTGCTTTGGGGACACTGAGCACTTTTGTCTCACAATGCAGTTCTAGATCATTTAAGTGTCCCATGGTATATCACGAATCAACGCCCCACATTTCATTTTCAAGTGACTGGAGTGACTTGAGTCACACGTGGGCAGTTCCAGATTATTTGAGCAGCCCGCAAAATATTCACACGTCACTTGAGTGACCCATAGCAGTTGCAGCTCATTCAAGTGTCCCACTAAATATTTACAGATCAATTTTGTCCCGCAGTATAGTTTTAGATCACCTACCACATATACCGATTACCAAGGAACATTTTCAGATCGCTTGAGTGGCTCAAAGCATATTTAAAAATCACTTGAGTAATATGCAGTGCAGTTTTAGATCATTTGAGTGACCTGCGCATATTTACAGATCATTGCAGCACAATTTCAGAGCACATCTCTCTGAACACAGTGCTAACTGTTAAGTGCCCCACGGCATATTTTTAAATCACTTGAGTTATCTCTAAATGTACCATGGGTCACTCAAGTGATGGCACTGCTCCAGATTACAATTCCAGAGCACTAAAGTGTCCATTTACAGATAACTTCAGTGACTTAATGCACAGTTTTAGAACAGTTAAGACCCACTGTGAAGTTCTAGATCACTCAAGTGCTTAATTCAAAAGCATTTGAGTGGCCCATGTGTATTTACAGATCACGGCGGCTCAATACCAGAGCACTTACGTCCCATGGTTCAGTTTCAGATCACTCAAGTTTACCACTGTATATTTACAGATGACTTGAGTTATTATCGGTCAGGGCCGTAATGTGCCTTCTCTAAGACCTAGCACAGGCATTTCCTTGTTCCCCCACCTTCTTGAAAGGGTTATATAAAATAAACTTTTGTGCAGTCCCATTTCTGCTCGTGGTCATGGGCAGATCCGCAACTGGAGGGGAAAGCATGCAGGTCTGGTGCCCCCAGCATGGACTACAGGAGGACGCAAATTCACTCTTTAAGTGCTTCTTCTACAGTGTCGTCTTAACACAAGCCCACCCAAGGACCTCAGAAAAATATATGAGTAGTTACATTTGTTGAGAATTTTCCAGGTAGGGTCTCAGAAAAATCACTTGGCACAGGGGGGGGGGGGCATGATGCTTTTAAAAGGGATCTCTGTTGCTCTACATCACACGGGGACGCCAGAAATGCTTGCTTGCCCCAGAGTGACAAAGTAGCTAGTTTGGGCCCTGGTTTATAAAGGTTGAACGCTCCCGTAAAAACCATTGAATGAGTAAGGCATGGAATATACTATAAAAGTTTTGTAAAATGCTTTTATGAAACTTGGAAAGATACAACAAATGAGCTGATTGGTTACATTCAAGCAAATGCAACCGATCATTTTATTGGTTGTATTCTTCAAGTTTTATAAAAGCACTTTTACAAAATTTTATAGTGTAATTCCGGCCTAAACAAACCACTGAACCATTAAAAATATTTTTTTTTAATAAAATATAGAAGACATTACGAATGGATAAGAGGAAAAAAAGTATACAATCAATTGAGTACTACCTCCGATTCCCAGGTCCACTTTTTGCGGGAAAGTGTCTTCCTTGTAGGCCTTGTTGAGTGCGAATATCTCGACGGGTGGAGCTGCCTCGACGCAACCAAAGCGAGACATTATTTGGTGGGAAAGACAGGTGTATACTGAATAAATCTAAATAAATATATTTCCGAAGAAGGTTTCCGCTAAATTAATCTAAACAACGAGCAGACGAGTACGCACACGAGTGACGTTCACTCACAAGTGCAGCGGGCAACGAAAGGGCATTTAAATTTGTTTTGTCAAATCTAGTTGGTTGCGTAAAGGAGGAATTAATATTTCATCGGTGAGTTATTTCATGACCATATTTTGAAGGGATATATACGGGACTGAGTTGTCCAGTAGCATCATTTGTAAAAAATGACTAAATTTCTTCGTTAGAAAATTATAGATTTCCAAGTGGTTGTTTCCGTTTGGCACCCTTTTTAGTGGAAATTGTCAATTGCTCGTGTCTTTCCCGTATCTGAGATCCTCAACTCTTACACATTTTCCCTTCGAAAAAGTATGGTCAGTCAAATAAGAATATCATGAAGTGATGCAGCTCTTGCTGCCATCTAACCAGAAATTTGCGAACTTCATTTGATTCGCTTTTTCTAGAACGTACACTGAGTTTTAAGGAAAGTTTACATATAGCTCAGTGAGAATGTATCATCACATAAATTGAAAAATAATTATAAAAGAAAAATCAATTAACCTCAAATACATGAACCCAAACCAACAGGAAATTGATGAAAAAAAAAGAACTATGTAGAAAATATTGATGGAAAAAAATAAAGATGAGCCAGAAAAAAATGAGAAAAGAGCGCAGAATATTACAAAATTACGAGACGCGCTTGCGCATTGTAAGTTCCGAACAGTTTCGGAAGTCATGACAGCTTCCGAAGTATTGTACACGAAGTAACGACCGGTTCGAGATTAACTCACTCCCACTCCTCTGTGATTGGCCAAGTTCACCAGGGAATGTCGGATTTTTAGCCGCTAGTGTCCAAACAACTTATAAGCAAAGCGCCTCTTCAAGCGCTTTGCTTATAAGTACAAAATATAATCTATAAACATCCATGGAGGAAAGAATAACCGGCACAAGGAACCACTCTAGAAAATATTACAGAGGGACCACTCAAAGAAAGTGTAGTCATACCCTACGATCCAATACTCTCACTGAAGATCAAACCGATTCTTAAGTTTAATCTAACAACTATAGATGTGCCCCCTAAAGATGCTATACCGCAGAATAAACAATGTGGCATTTATTACATTCCATGGGGTGATTGCTCTCTTGGTTATATAGGACAGACTAGGAGACCCATAAAAGCAAGAATAAAAGTTATTCTTTACAGATACAGATAGATTAACGTCCTCTAAAAGTTATTCTTTCCTCCATGTCTGACATACGTAGGGTGACCATACGTCCCGTATTTCCCGGGACAGTCCCGGTATTTCCTGTATTTTTGGTCGTCCCGACTTTTTCGCAAAAGTGTCCCGGTTTTTCCCGTATTTTACACGATGCTTACTTGAATTTTTATTCCTTATTGAAGTCAAAGATTGAAATTAGTTTTCAACTAATAAACTATATTATGATAATTACAACTATAAATGAGAATATTTATCTCCCACATTTGTCTTGGTGAACGTTTTTTTCGTGAAATTCATTTTAATCCACTGCAACTTGCAGTAACGTTTCATTTCCCGCCATTGTGATTTTACCGTAATTTTAACAATATTTGGCAACTTTGCTCGGTTTTGGTGCCATTTTTGGCGATAATTGGCGATGTCCCGTATTTGGAATCTCGATGTCCCGTATTTCTCCCGAGGAAATATGGTCAGCCTAGACATACGTTACTGATGTAAATATGATCGGTCTTGACTTACTGTAGTTTCTTCTGAAGCTGTACGGCTTGACCATATTTTGACGGGATAGTTTTGAACTAAAAAGTTTTTTTATATATGTGAGATGGCAGCAGCTGTTCCATGGTGTTTCTTTTTTTAATGCGTTTTCCAGTCTGTGGATAGAGGGCACCAAAAGTCCGATTGTCTAGAAGTTTAATATTCAAACGAAATTGAGCGAAAATGAATTGGTGCAGGGCCCGCATAATTTAATGTCGTCCAATTTAAGCGGCATATATGCAAGGGTGGATAAATAGTAATAGATAAAGGTCGTTATTGCAGGTGGGGGGCACGATGTCAATTCATATATACATTAGATCAGTTTACTCCACTTTGACGCTGGAGGGGGGGGGGGGGACACTGCCCCATGAATCTTATTTCTCATACCTTCCATTATTTATGCCTTTTTGGCAGGAGCAGGGTATCCTCCCCCACAACACCTAAGGTATATGCAGGTGATCTAATATATATGTGTGTATGCAGGTGATATATATATGTGTGTGTATACAGTAGCATATGCATAGAGAAGATAATGGCAGCACCAGCAAGAATATGAAACAAGCACAATTCTGACAACACAAAACATGTTAGGGTCAAACACTCGGAACACACATCCAGGCATGTACCAATTTGTTGGAAATTCTGTAGAGGAATGTGTATGTGAGGTGCATATTTGGTTGAATAGTAAACCCCCATCAAACATGGATGTGAGTAAACACTATCACCTGCAAATGAAGTGAAGCAAGCTGCAACCTTCAGCTTTGAATGAAGCAGAAGTAGGTATCTTTAGCTGCGAATGGAATGGAGGCAGACATCCTGCAGATGCAGCCGAGGCAGAAACCATCAGCTGCAAATAAAGCAGAGGCAGATTTCTCCAGCTTCAAATGGAGGAGAGGCAACATCACTGGCTGCAAATGGAGACATCATCTGCGAATGAAATCGAGCAGACCACTTGATCTGCAAATGAAATTGAGCAGCAAATGAATTGACCGAGTGGGAAGTGACCATATGAAAGACCAAGTGAATGCGGTCACTCTATGGTCACTAACTTGATTAGGAAATGGTCAGTCACATGGTCACTCATACAGCCAGAGCAGGAGAAATTTCTGGATCCGGATTAAAAACAGGGCGTCTCACCGATTCAATACCTCCAATAGTTTTGAATACATAGAATGTATTGGGAGAAGTCAAACTGATGCTTTCTGGATAAGAAAATTGTCTTTTTCTCTGCCAAAGTGAAACATTTCTTCACGATTTGGTGGCATGGCAACAGTTTACTTTGCGCATGTGAAGTCATTTTGGGGCCAAAGCAAGCTTCCTTCAAGTAAATTTTTTTGGGATTCTCCCCTCCCAAAAAAATAGGGAATCCTTTGCTATCGCTGTCAAAATTCCGAGATATATACGAATTTTTCACGAGTCTAGATGATGGAGTAGAAATTCTGTGGAGTCTTTATTATCTTATGGAGTAAAAATTGTGGAATCTCCCACAAAATTCAGAAGACTCGATGGCTATGTAATTAAATACTATTCAGATTTCAGAAGGTATGTTTCCAAACACACTAAATGAAATTACAATAATTATAAATAATTTTAATGCGAACCAGCTCATTTTTTTCAAATAGCATCACACGTACTGCTAGTCATTGTAGATATTTAATTTCTTTTCTGCTGATAACGGTTCTGATTTGAACAAAAAAAAATCACAATATAGCATGAAATATTCATAAAGTTGAGCATTTCGATAAGAAATTGAAAATAACGTTCAAAAATTACTAATTTTTTCCCGACTTTCAAATTATAAAAATGCAATTTAATCATAAATTTATTGAGTTTCTTATCAGTATAAAAGATACATATTTTGGACAAGCATTTCGATCCAGTGGGTCCAAGAGATGAGCACGATCGAGATATTTATCTTCAAAGAAATAAAGAGAAATCAGTATAATTTGAAATAGCTAATTATTCATCACTGAGTATTCATTTCAACTACTTAAGGCAGGGTTGGGATTTTGAATGTCCAAAACTGGTTTCAGACATGCAGTATAAACTGTCTGAAGCTGTCCAAAACCTCCATGTTTGAAAATGTTACCTGGTAACCGATAGATTTTTCTTTAATGATACCAACGTATTAAAAAATATATACTAGCATAAAAAAAAAAGCTTACTAAATCAAAAATCTTTCTAAAGGTGTCAATTTTATTTTTTGTTTTTTTAAGTTAACTGTTTCATCCAACTGATGGTTTTAAACTGGAAATCTGATGGCGAATTAATATCATTTACATCTCCCGAATCACTGAAACCCCAGTTGGGAGGAGATACTAAATGGAAAACGCAGATGACTCGTGTTGAAATCGCTTTATGCAACTGAGCAGCACATCAAAAATTCTTGAAGAACATGAAGAAAAAAATTTATAGATAAGGCTGCTCTCACAAATGATTGCAATTTATGTAAACCAGTGAAAAATACTTCCCAGCAGCTAGAGGCAGTTGCTAATTCACAAGATCGCTTACAAAGGGACAGTTCCACTATTTATGAAGCTCATGTTGGTACTTACAGCCTCGAATTGATGAAATAACAAAATGAATGAATCAAGCTTTGCAACCTTTTTCATTTCCTAGCTTACTGGCTGAATTTGAAATACAAAGATATAACACTAAAAAGAAACAGCTTGTTCATGCGTAATAGAGAAGTATCCGGATATCATTTCCCTGTTGATTGCATCAAAAGACTGTCTTCAACACATTGTTTTTTCACTTTTGTGTCCATAAGTTTTGCATCAACTGAAAGAATATTTTCAAAAAAATTTTTGAGCAATACACTCTAAGCTTAGAAATCGTCCTCACAGATAAACATTCAATAACACATTACTTACGGGGCGCAGCTGTGAACTTGATTATTAGTGTTCAATTATTGCATTAGTTTTTTTTTTTTTTTGTAGTTAGATCCATTGCATTTTTCAAATTTTCTAGTGACACTTTTATGCCATTATATCCTTTATATGTTTCAATAAATCCAATATTTAACCTCAAGACTTCAGTTTTTAAGGGCAATCCCGCAGCTTGATAACCTGATATCAGTCATACTACCCTTCACATAATATAGGCCACTGTTTTGAATTTAAAAATTTAGTTCTTACAGAATTTATTTTTCATTAAATTGTAAAATTTTTCATTCATGTTACAAATAGGAAGTTTTGGACAGTTTTGAACAGCATGGTAATAACACAGTTGTTTCTACTGTACTATCGGAAACATAGCCAACCCTGATTTAAGGTACTTACAATTTTGAGAGAATGAGTGATTTAATAGATATAACAAATTACCACAACTTTGATATCAATTATTTGCCCATCTCTGTTACAATGCACGTACACAAGGGGAAACAGAAGAAGCTTGATATGTACACACTGTATGTACAGCAGCCGTAAAAATATACACACATAATATATACATGGTGATGAGAAATAAGTTAATGACGAATGAGTATAAATCGATGAATATGGTGGACAGACGATATCGAAAGTATGTGAAATAAATCAAAGGATTTTAAAATAAAGGTAATCTAAAGTTTTAGTCCATGCACCTATGGTCAGTGCATTAAAATATATAGGTAAACAAGTTAAAATGAGTAAACAATTAAAAAAAATGTGGAAGTCATTTCAAAACAATCTGAAGGTCTTCCGGTAAAGAGTCAATGATACTGCTCAAATGATTCCGCAATTTTTCTAAAGTATCAGATCCTATGGATAACTCCTCGCTTTCTGCTGTTGTCTGCAAAGAAACAACGAAAAATATATGAGTCAATCAGATGAAACCTATTATATTAAGAAGACACCAACGCATAATTCAAATACACGAAAAAAAGTCCTTCGCGGTCTCATTACCACCTCATTTCATCTCTTGCCATCCCATGCAACAGAAACTTTTGGCTTTCCACACTTATGTAGCGAGAGCATTTAACATCTGTTCAGATCGGAACACATTAGACCATGAACTTGAAACCATCAGAGCAATTGCGATAGACAGGGGGTTCAACACCAAGATCGTTGACGAAATAAGTAGAAAATTCTTGAAACCAGCACAAGGAACCACTCTAGAAAATATTACAGAGAGACCACTCAAAGAAAGTGTAGTCATACCTTACGATCCAATACTCTCACTGAAGA